>NW_016107474.1:3237889-3245231 GCF_001604975.1 Cebus imitator | reverse complement strand
TACTGGGGTGGACGGAGGAATGGGTGGGTGGATGGGTGAATGGGTGGACGGATTGGTGGAGGGACAGATGGGTTCAGGGGTGGACGGAGGAATGGGTGGGTGGATGGGCAAATGGGTGGATGGATGAATGGGTGGATGGGTGGGTGGGTGGATGGATGGAGGGACAGATGGATTCGGGGTAGATGGAGGAATGGGTAGGTAAATGGATGGGTGAGTGGAAGGGTGGATGGATGGGTGGAAGGACAGATGTGTTCAGGAGTGGATGAAGGAATGGGTGGGTGGGTAGTAGATGAATGTGTGGATGGATGGAGGAGTGGGTGGGCGAATGGGTGGGTGGGTGGGTAGATGGAAGAATGGGTGGGTGGATGGAGGAATGGAGGAATGGATGGATAGATGGCTGGGTGGATAAGTAAATGCATGGGTGTGGGGATGGACAGAGGAACAGGTGGATGAATGAGTGGGTGGGTGGATGGATGAGTGAATGAATGGATGGGTGGATAGAGGGATAGATGGGTTCAGGGTGGATGGAGGAATGGGTGGGTGGATGCATGGGTGGGGAGGTGAGCAGGTGGGTGGATGGATGTAAGGACAGGTGAGTAGGTAAATGAGTGGGTGGATGGAATGGATGGGTGATGGATGAGTACATAGATGAAAGAATGGGTGGGTGGATAGAAGGATGGATGGATGGCTGGGTGGATGAGTGAATGGATGAGTATGGAGGTGGACAGAAGAAAAAGTGCATGAATGTGGGGGTGGGTAGACGAATGAGCGGATGGGTGGGTGGCTGGGCAGATGGAGGGTGGATGGGTGGAAGGAAGGAAGGAAGGACGGACTGATGAAACGTAGATGGGTAGGTGATGGATGAATGTTAAAACACTGAAGAGATCTGACATTACGAAATCCCGAACACTTGGAATGTGTCGCAGAGGTTTCTTAACAGGCATCAGTAGGTTTTCAGGAAGGAACATTCTAGCATTTCCTGATCAACAAGACCATGAGGTCTCTGAGCCAGCCATCCACCCTGAGAGGTTTTTGGCCGGGAGGCATAACCCTCCCAGCAAACCTAGGTCTCTCGTCTCCACAGAGGGGCCTCGAGCATTCCGGCAGCCCCTATCGAACTGAAAAGGAGAAGCTGGGCTCCCAAAGAGAAAGGATGCTTTCTCAGCTTCTCCAGAGGCAAATGCTAGAAGACCACAGGAAATAAAGACACTCAGGGCAGCCTGTGAGGCCTGGGCAGCACTTCCAGGAGAGAACACCGTCTGGAGGGGATGCAGGGGACAGAGCAGGGCCATGCACTTGCTGCTCTGAACGCAACAGAGTCAGGAATGCCCTGGCCTGTGCGGGCCACAGAGGACCTGCCCTCCCCCGCTGCCATTCTGCCCTCCACCCACGCCCCCTCGTTTATTTCCAAGGCTCCTCAATCCTGGGCCTTCCCCATGGCACTTGGTACCTCTTCCATCTGCGCATTCAGCACAGCCTCATGGGCCTCCAACGATGGCCGAGGCGAGTGGCACGGTGCCCTCCCCAGGAGCAGGCATGACCAGCAGTCATGCACCTGCCAACCACAGACACTGCACATGTATTTAGTGCAGGTGTCCCCACACTGACTGTATCCACATCCTGTCTTTGATCCTCCTAACAAGCCCATCAGACAGGGACAATAACGACTCCTGCTTTACAGAGGAAGAATCCTGCTCCGAGAGGCTGAGAACCTTGCTCACATCACACAGCGGGCATCTGACCCACGGGGACAAAGTTAGAACCTGCACTCTCACGTAGGAAGAGGCTCCGTGGGCGTTTGCTGAGTGAATGAATGAATGCATGCGTGTGTGAGGGAGGCAATGAAGGAGGGACAATTTCAAACAGTTGCTGGTGTCTAGGGGCCAGGAGCTCACTGGAGGGACAGCATGAAGGCCAGCAGCCCGGAGGAAGGCCCTGGCCAGGCGAGCCATCCAGCCCAGGAGCTGCAATTCCCTTGGAGACTCAGAGCTCACAGATGGGGCCTGAGGCATGGAAAATAAAGAGCCTTCAGTGGAGAGCAGATGGAGAAGCTGACCGTGGCAGGGCAGGGAGGTCTGGCGGTTCCAACCCCTGCCCGCCTGTCCCCTCCGGCCCCCCTACCCCCCAGGGATTGGACCCAGGCCCTCCACAGCAGGCCTCCTGCCCTGGCCCGTCAGGGCCACCCGACAACTGCCAGGCAGGCCGGGCCTTGGGCAGCCCTGGCTGGTCCCCCTCCTCCCCAAGGCCCCTCCCCTCTCTCCCTTTTTTGCAAAGAAGTCAAATTTGCCACTCTGATGCATTAACCAAGCCGGGTAATGAATGGGGAGTGTGTGGCGCGCCCGCTCGGAGAGAGGGAGGCACAGGCCAGGCGCGGACCCCAGCAACTGGGCAATTTTCCAGGCTCCGCTTCCGAGCCCCTCCATTCAACCCCCTCCGGCCTCCCCCAGACGAGAGAAGCAGCATGCTCTGTCATCAGAACCGCATTGTTCTGGCCAGAAGAAAAAACGGGTCCAGCAGATGGCAGGTGTAACAAAAGCAGCTTGCTGTGGCCAAACCAATTATTTATCTAATTATGATTTACCACTTAACCACATGATCTTTCTGCAGAGTTGTGGGCAATTAAAACCAGGGTGACTGTGTGGATTATGCAAATGGACTGGAGCCCAGCGAATAAAATTGGAGATTAGACATTCACACAGGCAGGCGCTAGCACAGGGCAGCCCCGGGGCGGGGGATGGGAGGGGGTGGGAGCAAGGGGAGGCTAAGGGGCTGGGCTGGGGAGGGCCAGGAGGGCCAGGGGGTCAGGAAGGAGGAGGAGAAGCAGGGAGGCGAGGATGGGAGGAGGCGGTGGGAACTGCAGCCTCCCTCAAGCTGCCCCTGAATAATGGCATCAGGCCTCTGGGAGAGGGAAATCAAGGCAGTTGACCTGACCGGCCCTGAGAGAGCCAGCCTCGCCCGGCCCCGGACGGGAGGCACGCTGCGGCCTCCAGAGCTTATGCTGGGCCCAGTGGAGCCAGGGCACTCTCTCCTGTGGAGGGGTGGGGCGGGGCGACCTGGGCCCGTTCCTCCTGCTGGCTGCCCCATGGTGAGAGCTGCCCCACAGGACCAGGTTTGGTCAGGTAGTTGGCAGCCACCACAATGACCCACTTGGTAGACCGGGACGCCCGTGGTTGCCCCCAGCTCTGTGACTGACCCAGCAGCTGTGTGATGCCAGCTAGGTCACTTGTGGTCTCTGGGCTCACTTTCCAAACAAAAGGCCTAGAAAGGATGATTCCTCCACTTCCCTGCAGCTCTAAAAGATGGGGTGATGCTCTCCAAAAGCCAAATCCAATCCAACTCTCCCCAAGTTGGCTGAACAAAGGCAGTGGGGGCTAGAGAGAGAGGCGGCCATGAGGGTGTCCAGGCACCCCCTGGTCTCCTCCACACAGAGCACCCCCACCCACACGGCTCTGAATGCTTAGGGTGACTCATCCAGTTAAGCCTTCCAAAAGGTCTGTGAGGGGTGCCATCGCCAACTCTGTTGACTGAGGCACAGAGAGGTTCAGTAACCTGCCCAAGGTCACACAGCCTGTAAACGGCAGAGCAGGAGCTGTCACACATTTGTGTCTCAGGCTTCCCTGAAATGCCACGCTCTGGTGGAAATTAAACTTAAAAAGCAATGTCATAAAGACCCCCATCCCTGAGGGGCTGCACCCTCCTGGAGCAATATTCTGGATCTGCTGTGTTTAAGCAGAGGAGGGGGCCACAGGTAGAAAGGCTCCTCCCGCCCCACCCCTGCAAGTACCCAGGCGAAACCCTCCCAGACACGTGTGAAGGTTCCTGTGACTTGCAACCGGGGTCAGCAAAGAAAATTTGCACAGGCTGGGCACGGCGGCTCACGTGTGGCTCCCAGCAGTTTGGGAGGCCAAGGTGGATGGATCAATTGAGGTCAGCAGTTAGAGACCAGCTTGAGCAACATGGCGAAACGTCTCTACAAAAAAAAATACAAAAATCAGCCAGGCTTGGTGGCTTGCGCCTGTAATCCCAGCACTTTGGGAGACCGAGGTGAGTAGATCACAAGGTCAGGAGTTCGAGACCAGCCTGGCCAACATGGTGAAACCCCGTCGTTACTAAAAATACAAAAATTAACCAGGCATGGTGGCGGGCACCCATAAACCCAGCTACTTGGGAGGCTGAGGCAGGAGAATCACTTGAATCTGGGAGGCGGAGGTTGCAGTGAGCTGAGATCGTGCCACTGCACTTCAGCCTGGGCAAGAGAGCAAGACTCCATCTCAAAACAAACAAACAAAAAAACTGGCTGGCTGTGGTGGTGCACACCTGTGGTCCCAGCTACTTGGGAGGCTGAGACAAGAGGATCACTCGAACCCAGGAGGTGGAGGTTGCGGTGAGCCAAGATCACGCCACAGCACTCCAGCCTGGGCAAGAGAGAGACTCCATCTCAAAGAAAGAAAAAAAGAGCGAGCTGCACAGCAAAGCTCTTCCTCACGCGGCGCTCTCCCCCAGCTCTGTGCTGACCAGGGTGCCCCTGGCCGCAGGTGCTACTTAGCTTTAAACTGACATGAATTAAAATTAAATAAAACGAGAGCATCCATTCCTCACTGCTCCAGCCACATTCTGAGCACTCCGTGGCCGCATGCGACTGGAGGCTCTCGATTTGGGCATTGCCAATCTAGCACATTCTATTACTATAGAATGTTCCAGGAGACAACGCTGCTCCGGAAAGTCGGCTCCAGGAACACAGGATTTTTCTCCTTCATTGGTGGTGAATTCCCAGCACCCAGGACAGTCCCTGGCTGTCCGTGAGGGGGTGAAAGAAGGAATGAAATGCTTCTCCTATAAAGAACAAGGGTTGGTTTTGAAAAGGAGCCTGTGGAGTCCCGGCGAGGTCCAGACCCTGAGTGGCCGGTCTGCCTGCAGCCAGGAGCCCCCAGCCCCGCCAGCCCATGCCCGCAGGCTAGCCCATGCCCATCTCAGGGCCAGACGGGGACGTCTGTCTTGCCACGGGGGGCCCTGCCGACAGCCAGGTGACCGCCTCCAGGATCCCTCCCCCGCACCCCTGAGCCAGCAAGGCTGCGAGGAGGAAAGGGTGGCTCTGTTTGCAAAGAACCCATTCCCACCAAGGCTCCGCCTGCATTTGAGTCAGGGGAGAAAAGTTGGGACACCAGGCTCCCAAATCTCCCTTCTCTTAGCCCAAACTGACCATCCTCATCTCCCCACTTTCTAAGTTGGGGCGCTCAGTTCTAATGCAGTCTGGGGTGACAGGGTAGCAACGGGAGAGAAAAGTACAGCTAAACAATTGAATTCCTGAGTACCTCCAGGAAATAAACCAGGAGCGCCCCATGGGGCCCCTACGCCTCCACCCCAGGGTCAGGCGCTGTTCTCAGGATCCAAGGAAAGCCGTGGGCCTTCTACTAGGACTACAGGGAAGGACCCCAATTTTGCCACCAATGTCAGGGGCTCTGTAAGTCCTGATGCCCTCTGCCCTAGCATCTCTTCCCACATGAACAAGAGGAAGGCAGAAAGGGCAGGGTGGCCATCGGAACACATACCTGAAATGCCAGACGCCCTGCTCCCTTGGAGGGCACACAGCTGTGGGCTGCCTCTGGTCCAGCTCTGAGAGCAGATGTGCCCCCTCCATCACACGTCAGCACCGAGCACAGCCCGAGCATCATCCCAAGAATCCTCGGCCAGCCTTGGGAAAAACAGGGTTCCCATTTCACAGTACGGAATAGAGGCCCCAAGAGGCAGAGCGAGCTGTGGAGGCTCACAGAACCCAACGGCGGTGCAGCGTGGCCAGGTGGGAGCCCGACACCTCCTTCTCCCACAAAGGGACGGCCAGACATGCTCCACACACACTGAGCCCCTCCCACACACACACGCTGTCTCACACATGTTCACATATCACACGTGGTCACACAATCACACATGCTCACACTCATTCACACGCAGGCCCACGCATTCACGAGCAAACACACACACAAAATGTCACACACGCACACACACTCATTCACATGCAGGCCCACACATTCATACAATGTCACACATGCTCACATAATCACGCTCTCACACTCATTCACAGGCAGGTCCACACATTCACACACACAGTATCACACATGCTCATTCATTCACACAAATCACACAATATCTCACATTCACACACACACCACACAATCACTCTCACATTCACAGTCTCATGTTCACACACACATGCACTTATATTCACACATGTTCACATTCATGCTCACTCAGATTCACAATCACACATTCACACACAATGTCTCAGTCACACGTTCACAGTATCTCACACAGGTTCACTCACACGTTCACACATTCACACACGTTCACACCCATCTCACACGTTCACACATACATTCACGCACATTCAGTCACACATACATCACACATGCTCGTGCAATCATACATTCAGTCACATTCACGCTTTCAAACACACACACTCACAATGTCTCACATTTACATTCGCATTCCATACACATACATTTGCACACATCACACGCAGTCACTCACATTCACACACATTCGCACGCACACTCACAAACACTGGATCACACACATGCACGATGCTTCAGAAATGTTTTCCACTTGGAGAGCTGGTAAACAAATACCAGGGACCCCCCACCTTCCAGAGACGCCAGAGAAAGTCAACACGCCAGGTTCCTGCCATGGCTCCTCTGGAGTTCCTCCAAAAATGCCCAGGCCTTGCCCCATCCATGCCAACACTCCTACCCAGCCCAGGCCCTGCCCACCCAGCATCCAGGCTCTGCCCAACGTCCAGGGGTCTAAGGTCCACAGCCCTCTCCACCTGCATCCACAGCTGAGAAACCAGGCCCCACCTGAGCTAGAAGCACCCCTCAACCCTCCCGACCCCAACAGGTGCTCTGGTGGCATCCTGGGTCTCCCATGCCCGGGTGAGAGGTCTGGGGTGCAGAATGGTTGGCAACACTCCTTTTAGCGCCTGCTAGGAAGCAGGTGGGGGCAGGGGCTGAAAAGTCCCCAGCTGGACAGAAAGAAGGGAGGGAGGGAGGGGAGAGGTGGGGTACTTGGGGATACCAGGAATGAAAGGATTTGGAGCCTGGAAGTCAGGACTGCCCATGGCCCTCCTAGCACGCAAGAGTGTACCCCACCCTCAGATGTGTATGAACATGTGTGTGTGACTGTGAATGTGAGATACTGTGTGTGTGAACATGGGTGAGTGTGAATATGAGATACTGTGTGTCTGAACATGTGTGAATGTGAGATACTGTGTGTGTGAACATGTGTGAGTGCAAATGTGAGATACTGTGTGTGTGAACATGGGTGAGGGCAAATGTGAGATACTGTGTGT
>NW_016107474.1:3207701-3237470 GCF_001604975.1 Cebus imitator | reverse complement strand
TGAGATACTGTGTGTGTGAACATGGGTGAGGGCAAATGTGAGATACTGTGTGTGTGAACATGGGTGAGTGTAACTGTGTATGTGAATATGGGTGTGAATGTGAGATACTGTGTGTGAACATGGGTAAGTGTGAATGTGAGATACTGTATGTGTGAACATGGGTAAGTGTGAATGTGAGATACTGCGTATGTGAATATGGGATACTGTGTGTGTGAACATTTGTGAGTATGAATGCAATACTGTGTGAATGTGAGATGCTGTGTGTGAACATGTGAGTGTGAATGCGAGATACTGTGTGTGTGAATGTGAGATACTGGGTGTGAACTTGTGTCAGTGTGAATGATACTGTGTGTGAACATGTGTGTGAATGTGAGCTAGTAGGTGAACATGTGTGAGTGTGAATGTGATACTGCATGAACATGTGTGTGAATGTGAGCTGTGTGTGAATGTGAGTGTGAATGTGAGCTACTGCACATGTGAATGTGTGAATGTGATACTGTGTGTGAACACGTGTGTGAATGTGAGATACTGTGTTCGTGAATTGTGAACACGTGTGAGTATGAATGCGAGACACTGTGTGTGTGAACATGTGTAAGTCCCCGGGGGCCTCCATTCCCCTAGAGCTGTGCACGGCTGCCCACCGCCCCCCCAGGGGCAGTAGGTACAGGAGCTGAGGGTCGTTCAGAAGGTGGCAGACTGCGGGTGCTTATCTGGGCTGTCCCCAGCCCCCCCAGCCTCCCCAAGGCCCCCTGACAAAGGCCCTCCTCTCTCCCAGAATGTGTTCCTTGTTAATAATTGCCACCGCAGATTTCGGCGCCTGCCCGCGTTGACAGGAGATTTATGCAGCCCACCAAGTCAGGCAATACAGAAATATTCCTGATAATGCTTCTCGTCCCAGCAAAGGTCACAGACAGGTCCTATCCATCCTGAGAAAGAACGACTCCCCCGCTTTTGCTTGTTCTTGGCGAGGCAGGAGAAGAGCCCTTTCTTTCATCGCCTCATTTGGAGCACTGGCCGGGGTTGTATGTCATCCGAATTACAGATTCAGCATTAATTGACCAGATGTGGGGGGCTCTTTCAGGGCGCTTGAGGATCATAAAACCGTTCCCACACTGGTAATTAGCAGCCTAGCAGGCCCAGGCTGGGACACGGGTCCCCCAAGGCCCCCAGCAGGGAAGGGGGAGCAGCCAGCCAGCGAGCATGTGCTGCCCCTCTCAAGGCCCAAGGACCGCCTCAAGAGCAGCCAGGCTGGTAGTGGCCGATGCCACGTAGGGGACGCTGCGTTCTGGGAAGCTGGTGGCAGCCAGCAGTGGGTACAATACTTGGCCGGCCGGCCCTCTCCTGTCCTACTAGTAGAAAACTGAGTGAGATGCAAGAAGCCAGCTGGGGCGGGGAGTGGGGTGTCACCCCAGTGAGGTGAAGCTGGTGAGGATAGCATCGCCTGACCACAAAGGGGTGGGTGCAGGCCTGGCGTGGTGGCTCACGCCTCTACTCCCAGCACTTTGGGAGGCCAAGGCAGGTAGATCACGAGGTCAAGAGATTGAGATCAGCCTGGCCAACATGGTAAAACCCTGTCTCTACTAAAAATATGAAAATTAGCTGGGTGTGGTGGCTCATACCTGCAATCCCAGCTACTCAGGAGGCTGAGGCAGGAGAGTTGCTTGAACCTGGAAGGCGGAGGTTGCGGTCAGCCGAGATCACGCAACTGCACTCCAGCCTGGGCAACAGAGTGAGACTCCATCTCAAAGAAAAAAAATAAAGGTGGGGTGTGGGTGCAGTAGTGAATCCCCTGGCCTCTGGAAAGAGGAGGACACAGAGGCACTGCCTCCTCTGTAGAAAGATGGGGGACAGGGACCGCCAGGTGGCCAATCACGATGACGATGACGAAGGGCATCCACAGGGGTAACGTTACATTTAACAACCAGCCCAGCAAGGCAGGGGCTGAAGCAGGGTCGGGCCTGCCTGTCCTGCAAAACCTTAACTCTTTCACTGCCTAGTCATGGGATGGTCAGGGGGAGGGGCCCAGGGTCCGGGAAGGCTTGTGGGTAGGGAAGGTGAGGAACGGGCTCTTTACCATCCAGCACAACAGTCCTGCAACGTTTTCTTATCAACCCAGACTAAGTATCCGGCCCTCAAGCACTGGCTCCCTGAGGAGCAGCTGGGTCAGGAGAGGGTTCTCAGTGGCAGAACCTTCCTGGGTCCTTGCACACCATGCTCTGGCCTCTGCTCAGTGATGGGGTAAAACCAAAGGGGCCTGGGCTGAACTGACAAGCCCCAACCTCGCCCAGGTTCATACCTAGGTCTACCTGGGCCGAAGGTACGAAGCCCCCCGTGCGTCCCCAGGAGCCCAGCAGGTGCGCGGTGCCCCTCGCCCTCCCACTCTGGAGCCTGACCACCCGGAGCCCCACATGCGCACCGCCTCATGATCAGTTCTGCTGTGATGTGTTTTATGAACATGCAGATGGCATGGCCAGGGCCAGGGGGAAGGTTTTACCTTGGGATAAGAAATTAACACTGGCAAATAGCAAATTTACTGCGTGTATTTTCATTTTCCTAATACCAGCACCATCTGCTAGCAATTGGGGCTCCACAGCGCCGTTTTCCCCTTTATTTCTCCCTCCCGCTCTTTCCTGTTTTCATCTTCCCCATGCCGGGCCCTCCAGACGCCGCCGGGGGTGGGGGTTTCATCCTCAGACCAGGGTGCCCACACTGAGACCAGCACCCTGCACCCCTCCAGCCTGAGGCCGAGGTCCATCCCACTTCTGTCTCCTCCATGTGACAAGAGACGGAGGTGCCCCCAGCACACACACAGTTCCGTGCCTTAGAGGGGTGATGTGAGCCCAGCAAGGAAACAGCCTTTAACCAACCCTCACTCCCAACCGCGGTAGTGTAATCAAAACAGCTCCATCCAGCCCCCAGCAGCTGTGGGCACTTACTCCTCCCGCGCTGCGAGCTGGAATTATTTAAAATACGAAAGTTAGCTACTGTGCCTTCTGCACTGAGCTCGCCTGGACTGGGGGAATAGGGGGGGCTGCAGGGGGGCCTGGGGGCACGGAGGAGAGACCAGGCTCCAGGGTTTCCTGCCGCCCAGGAGAAAAGGGCCCTCCAGGCTGGGGCTGTGGATGGGGGCCTCACACCGCTGCCCTCAGAGGTGGGAGGGGTGATGCTTTCCACATGGGAAGCCACGGAGCAGGGCAGTCGGGGGGTGCAGGGGGCTTGTGAGCACGTCGTAGGAGCAAATGCTTCTATTCTTGGCCGTGCAGCCTGGCAGTGGGACAGCTGGTGTGGGCCAGCTCCCCGGAGGGACTAGATCCATCCTGGGAGCCCCTGGAGAGCAAACACACCAGGGCCAACCGATGATGGCGCTCAAGAAACAGCCTTCGGGAGGAGCCCACAGGGAGGTGAGATCAGAGGCACCGGGCTGAAGGAGAGGGGCTGCCCCTCCCACACTCACTCGGGAACCCCATGGAGAAAGGCACTCCAGCCAGGGCCGCTCTGTCCAAGGCAACACTGATATCACGAGCCGACCTGTGTCCCCCAAATTCATACGCTGAGGTCCTAACCCCCAGTGCCACAGAATGTGCCTTTATTTGGAAGCAGGGTCATTGCAGATGGAATTAATTAGTTCAGATGAGGTCACACCGGGGTAGGGTGGGCCTGAACCCAATGACGGGAGTCCTTCTAACAAGGGGAAATCTGGACACAGAGACAGATGCACACAGCAGGAGGAGGATGCAAGAGACGCAGGGAACGGACAGCCCAGTCGAGGAGAGGCCTGCCTGGACCAGACCCTCCCCCCAATCCCTCAGTGGGAGCTAGCCGTGGGGTGAACCTGCACCTCCCACCAAGATGCAGGCTCTTCTGCTATCCTCACTTTACAAGTGAGAGAATTGAGGCACAGAGAGGTTGGCTGACTTGCCCAAGATCACACAGCTAACAACCGTCAGAGGCAGGAAGTGACCCCAGGCAGGCTGGCTCCAAGTCCACACTCCTGACGCCGGCTCCAGGTCGTACCTGCAGCCAGAGGAAGTGTATGTGGATCAGACACTTCACTCGGACCCTCCCTGGGAAGCTCTCAGGGTGGGACAATGCTGGTGTCATCACCGTCAGCTCTACGCAAAGGAAACTGAGGCCCAGAGAAGGGAGGGCACTTGCTCACGGTCATGAGGGTAAAGTGCCAGAACCAGGCTGGGCCCCAGAGTCCTGCGACTGACTGCAGCGATGGGAGGCGTCTAAAACTTGGGCTGGGACAGGGCAGAAAAGTCTCCCCTCCTCCCCCCACATGGAGACACAGCTGGGCAGAGAAACCCCCAAAACCAGCCAGGTGCCAAAGCGAGCGTCTGGAGAAACTGTGAGTGGCACAGAAGAGTCCTGCTGCCCTGGGCATGCTCCATGGGGTCTTGTGGCACGGGCCTCCAAGCTGAGGGGCCATGCATGGGCACCCTGAAAATGCCCTCTCAGCTGCCACACAGAAGAACCACCAACAAGGGAAGAGAAAAGGCAGGTCCCCAGGCACAGTGGGCCCTTCTGGAAGCCTGGCATGAGGGCAGGACTTGGAGCCATCCTGGTTGGGCCTCTGGTCCCTGGAGCCCTCGGGGAGCAATAAGTAGAAGCCTCTGGACCCCAGACGGTGGCGACACGCAGCGTGGCAGGCAGAGCTGGGGTAGGGGCTTCCACAGGCCAGGCACATTTTTATTGCCCCTTCCTCTGTGGCCTCGCCGGAGACAACAGCAGGTGGAAAGCGGCACAGCTCAGCAGCTGATCACGCCTCTTTTTTTCACCTTTTAAAAAATGTCCTCACAACTTTTCTTTCTCATCAGTGAAAGCTCCCGCCTCAGACGCTGGATTTGGCCTTGGAAGACGAGAGGTCTTTGGACTTCCCTTGCCATCTATGGCGTGTCCCGTCACTGTGACAACCCGGGCTAGGCGGTCCCACGGTTTGCCTCCTTGGAGGTTGTAGATGGGGCTGGAGGGGGTGGGGGAAGGAGTGCAGGGGGCAGGGGTCTTGGCACCCGCACCTTGGCACGAGCTTCCGTCCCGCAGAGCCACCCCCATACTCTGCTCAGCCGAGCTGCTCCCACCAACTTTTCTGGCCAGAGGGAAGCCAAAGCATGAGACTGAAGGATAAAATTTGATTTGAAAGAATTTTATCGTTCAGCCCAATGATGGTTTTAAATATTAAAAAGGCATAAAACGGAGGGGGAACGGAAAAGCGGTACCAAGTACCAGCCTCAGATGGCTTTCGCCAAATAACGCTGCCATCTGAGAAAGAGCTTGTGAGGGGAGAGGAAGGGGTGGGGGCAGCCGCTCCACCTCCCTGATCCTACTGCTTCGCAGGCGTTTTTAAAGCAGCATCCCGGATCTCCCAAACCTTACCGAGACAGGTAATACATTCATTATTGATGGATCAGTACCCGGAGAGTGTAAATTACTGAAACAAACACGGCATAATTAGGGCATTAGAGGCAGCGTGGAGGGAAGGCGGGGCGTGCTACGCTTGGCTGTGGCTTTCATCTTTGCAGGTGTTCATGTTGGTGGTAGCCAGCATCCCAGCCTGCCTACCATATGCACATCCCAGCTAGCCAGTTCTCAGCTGGGAGGCCCACTGGGAACTCCCTCCTGCCCAAAAAGAGGGGAGCCAAGGGCCCCGAACCAGCCTGGCATCTCGGAGAACACGCAGAGGGGGAGGAAGCGGGTCTCCAGACAGGGGCCCACGCACCCGCACGCACGCACACAAAGACCCAAGGCCAGTCTTTGGGCTGTGCAGCTGGCAAGCCTGTGTCCCCGTCCCCATGCGTGCCCTCAGGATTTCATGACAAGAATGAAACTGATCAGGCAGCCTCCAGCTCCATAATTAGGGCCAATTGAAGGAGACAAAGAAATCTATGGAGATCGCAGTGGGAAGTGGTAGTGATGAACGCTGGCTTTGAAACAGCGTTTTGTACTCACTGGACCATCACTGTCTTTACATAAAAGCTGCCTGCCTCCTTTCCCTTGCTCCCCTCCCCGGGAGCAGAGGCCGCCGGGGAGGCAGGCTCCAGACAGCCCCTCCACCAATTGCCTTTTCTGGGTCAGGCCTCATTTCTCGTGGCACGACAGGAGGAGGATGGGGGGCGGGTGAGGCCTCCTGTTTTTTTGTGTTTTGGCAGTGGGAAAAGACAAAAGGCGGGCATGAAAAGCCCCCGATCCCACGTGCGTCTGAACTGGGGGGGGCTCGGCAAGGTGACTCACTGACTGGCACGCCGGGAGAGCACAGGGCCCGGGTGTGAGCTTGCGTGCGAATGTGTGAGCATGTGTGAGTTCTTGCGTGTGTGACTTCAGGCGTGCGTGTATGTGTGCGTGCGCACGCTGGAAGCGGGGGGTCCTGGAAGGGCCAAGAGCCTTGGAATCTGAGGAGTCTGCAGCCCATTCTTGCTATTGCTTTACTTTCTAAAGTTATGACAACAAAACCACACTGGGGCCCAGACCTGGAAGGCGTCAGCTATGGAGGACCCTGGAGGCAAGCAAAGGTGAGTCTGGGGGACAGGGAAAAGGGCACAGGGCACACCTGGCCAGGGCTGCCTGGACACACAGCTCACTCCCTGGGGATTCTAGAAGGAGACCCCCAACTGAGAATCACTGCATGTCCTGCCTATTACCCCTAGAATCGAGGGCGGGGGGCTGGGATCAAAGACAGGGCCAGCGTGCCCTGCTGCCCCCTAGCATTCCAGCAGGAGACCCCCAGGACACCACTCTCACAGGAAGGCGGCTACTGGACAGCTGGGGGTGCACCCTGCGGGGAGGAATGAGCAGCTCCAGGAAGCCACCCTGGCTGGCATCCCCGAGATGGTGCCAGCCTGCTCAAGCACGCATGTGTGGCTTCCCTCCCCGTGCCCACAGTAATCCTCCGACTTTACAGCAAATTATTAAAACTCACTTATATTTAATCTGCCTTCTGGAATTAATTGAATTTTTACGCTCAGCAAATGCCACAGTTTGTGCTGCCTCCTGATCGCTGGCTCGGAACAGCTAAATGACAAGGCGGCCGACCAACCCAGGCTGTGCAGACGGGCTCTCGGGGCCGAAAAGGCATTAAGAGGCGCAGGGGGGCTGCATAGGATGGCCCCATCCCCACCCCGACGCCCTGAACCATGGAGAAGAGAAGCTCAATTTATCAACACAGGGACACCTGAGCTCTGGGCGCCCCAAGGGGCAGCGTGGGGGGCACTGGGTGTCAGCTCTGGGGATGCCACCAGTGCTGCCTGGGGACCACCAGAGGGAGGAGACATCCAGGAAGCAAGCCAGGCAGGGCTTGTCCCCTCACCAAGGGGAGGTCCTCCCACGTAATGTCGGGGCCAAGGAAGCTTCAGCCCTTCCCAAGTGACCAGGCTCTGGCCAGTCCCAGAAAAGGCCCACGAACACCATTTCCTCCCGGCACTTAGCGTTCCTGGGAACCCAGCACACGGGGGCTTCCCCATCCCCCCTGAACCATGGCCAGCTTCCGCAGCAAAGTTCTACCCGAAGGCGAAGGCGTGGAGGAGCCAAGGTCACACTGAATACTGGCACGGTCCCTTCTCACCGAGACACATTAATCCAGGGGGTGCCAACACTTCAGGGGAGGAGGGGCAATGTTTTCAGAGCCCCATTAGGGTGCTAAGTGAATCCTCCTGCATTTGCCAGGTTTGGAGTTTTTGGTGAGATGACACCAGGGTACCTGCAGAAGTGGCTGTGTCTCCTCTTGCCTCCTTCCCCACCCAGTTCCGCCTCAGGAGCCCAGGGATGGAGGCCCAGGAGATGGATCCCACAAAAGCCAGCACCCACTCCACCCCAGGGAGCCCCACGCTGGCGGTTTCTGCCTCTTCAATATGACTGATCATCCACTTGGGATAGGGAACTTTGGAAAATGCAGACTTCCAGGCCCCACCCCAGATCCTCTGGCTGTAATTTGCTGGGTGGCAGAAAGCCGGAGAAATTTGTATTTTCTAGAACCCCGTGAGATTTGGATGCTGCCAGCGGGGACCAGGAACCTCAGCAGAAGCTGCAGCCTTGGGTGGAGACTCCGTCAGCTGACGCCTGATGCAGCCCTCCCCTGGAGGAAGGGCGAGCTCACCGAAGCAAACTGGTCATAGGTCAGCCCAATTCACCCTGAGCACAGAAACACACACTGCATTCGGGACAGCCGGGCTGCTGGACCAAGCCTGTCTCTCGCTCTGCGTGCATATGGACGTGCAAGAACACACACAGGCTGAACTTCTATGGAAGAGAAGAGCAGGAGGACCAGGCTCTCCAGGGTCCTGCCTTGGGGTCCCTCCCCACAAATGTGGCATAAACCTCTCTCCAGAAACAGAGGGCCTGATAACCCCCCAGCTCCCCAAAATCCTAATTCTAAAAGGCACTCCCCAGGGTTCATGCAGCTTCAGCAAAGACCTCTCCCACCCAGGCCAGAGCCCCGCATTCCAGTCACCAGGGACACTGTGCAGTGTGGCCCCCAGCAACATGGAGACATCAAGGTCTCATCTCCCTGCTTCAAAGCTCCCAACCTGCCTCATTTCCCGGGCGGTGAGTAAGGGGTTGGGGGGATGGGGGCAGAAAGATCCTCCCCCTCTCTTGGGGCTTCCTCCACCAGCCCCCTCCCCACTGAAGCTCCCTTCTGAAGGAGGCTGGGGAGCTGCTTGGGGAGGAGAGCCCATGTGGGACCCCCCCCCCTCACAGGCTGACTATCTCACCAAATCCTTATTAAAATCATCCCTGCTCAAAGGCAAAATCAGCCAGCCACCCATGTCCCTCTGACCTAATGCCCAGCAGGACAAGAGCTCAATGCCCGGGTGTCAGCGTCAGAACCTCAGCAACTGTGCCCCTCTGCTCAGGCTGCCAGAACAAAACACCCTGGATCGCGTGGCTTAAACACAGGAATTTGTTTTTTCATAGTTCTTAAGGCTGGAAGGCCAAGATCAAGGCGGGGGCAGGGTTGATTTCTGTGGAGGGCTCCGTGCTAGTGTTGCAGACGGACACCTCCTGGGCCGAGGGCTCTCGTGGTGGGGAGAGTACGCTCTCTGGGGTCTCCTCCCACGACACTAATCCTAGCAGAGCAGGGGCCCCCCTGAGGGCCTCCCTTCACCATAACGACTTCCTTAGGGGCTCCATCTCTGAATGCAGCCACCCTGAGGGTCAGGGCTTCCACATCTGAATATGGGGGAGCACAAACGTTCAGTCAGTGACAGGGGCCCTGACAGACGTCAGCCACCACAGCCAGGCCATGTCTCCCAGCAGGAGGACACAGCCTCCCTGGGCATGGCTGGGGCATGTCTCAAACGGGTCTACACAGGTCCCTCTGGCTGAGAATGGGTCTGAGGGGCTCAGTGGCAGGAAGGAGCCCAGTTCAGTGGCAGAGAGCAGGCCCTCCCTGGCAGGGGTTCAGATGCTGCCCAGCTTGCGGGGGTCACCAGCTGCTGCCCAAGGCCCCCACTTCTCCAGGAAGGGGGCCCTCCTTTGCTCTCTCTCTCTCCCCATATGCTTTTCTACTGTGAGACTGGAGCATCAGGGGACAGCCAGAGCCTCCTCTTCCCCTGCAGGAGCTCAACAAACATCCGCAGAGTGAACATTCAGAGCAGCACAGTCTAGGAGCCACGTTCCAGCCACAAAGCCTCTGCACCTGCCGTTCCCTTCCCCAGAAATCTACCCAGCTGGTTCCCCTACTACCATCACGGATTTGTTGAGAGAGGCCTGCTCTGCTTGTCCCATGGGAACTCCACCCTTCTCTCCCCTCCTGGCTGCATCCCTTCTCTGCAGCCCTAACATGCATTCCACTTCCTTCACCGCGGCTCCTGTCTGCCTCTCTAACTACTAAGTCAGTGCCAGAGGCTGGAAGTTTTGTCTTTTAAGTTTAGCCCTGGTTCCCCAGGGCCTTAGTGACTAGTATGCAGTGCCTAGCAGCCAGTAGATGCTCAATAAATGCTTGCTGATTGAATGGGATGAGCTCCCTGTCCACGGAGCTCATTTAAGCCAAGCCTAGATGATCTTTGAGGGCTAGTTCTAACCTAAGACTTGGCAGTTCCACAACTTTCTTCCTGGCCCAGACCAAAGAGGAACTTTCTGCAGGAACCCCGGGCTGGGATCTGAGGTCAGGCTCCTTGGAGGACTCTGGCTAGGAAGAGAGACAGTGGGTCACCCAAGCTTAGGTCTGGGGAAATCTCCCAGGCTCCAGGCCCCTCAGGAGCGACCCTGCTGGCCCTGGATCTCCAGGACATGTCCCTCTGACCTCCCTACCCCGCCTGTGAGTCCCCAGCAGCAAGCACTGCAGACACAGGCTGCCCAGCACCAGGGCCAGCCTGGATTATCATACATTAAGACATAATTACTCTGCGGAAATTTACAATACAAAGCGCCCTCCCCAAGTTGGCTTCAGAAGGATTCCAAGGATACAAAGCCCTGCTGTGTCTGCCACCGACCCACCCGAGCCAGCCCCAGCCAGAATTTCAAAAGAAGTGGGCGGGTTAGTTTTTGCAGAAACCCTATTCCACCCTCTAGCCAGAAGCCCTGCCCTGAGAGAAGGACCCTCTGATACCCCAAGCCCCACCAGAGGGAGGGTCCCCTCCATCTGCACCAGCCTTGCCCCTGAACTACTTGGGTTCCCCCAAGCCCAGAAGCTCCAACCTGACACTGCCGAGGTCACCCCGCTTCTCCCAGCAAGTTCTCCCTTTTTAGGCTACTTGGGCCTAAGGACGGAAAGAACCTTAAATCCCAAGACGACAGCTTTCGATCTGCCGTGAGGTATGGCAGCCCCCTAACTGACATTGACTGAGCACCTGCTGTGTGACTGCTACCGTGTCAGCTTCAGCTTTAGGATGCCACAGAGAACAAGACAAAACAGATCACTCTGCTGGGGGAGCTTACAGTCCAATGGAGAAGACACATTAAGATGCTTAAAAAAAAAATGCAGGTCACATGTGCAGGGTGGCGGGTGTCTGATTCAGGGGACACTTGGCCTGCTGTTCTGTTAGAATCCTGCTTCTACCACTTCCTGGCCATGGGATGCAGAGCAAGTCAGTTAACCCTTTAAGCTTCTGTTCCTCACTGCAAAATCAAAACAGTAACAACAGCTAACTTGGACTTGTTGCAGAGAACCAGAGTCGGGAAAGGGCGGGTCACACATGTGAGGGGTGGGGGAGACGCTCTCTAAGCCTCAGCTGCCGGATCTGTGAAATGGGAGCCAGCCCCTGCCAAGAGGAAGCCTAAAGGCCCAGTGATTTGTGCTCTATCATCTGGGAACCTCAGCTCTTGGAGCCTGGAGTTGGGGACAGGCTGACACCGTTATCCAAGGTATTAAGGTGAAAACACTGATGAGATGGTTATTTATCCCTCCGGCCATAAAACCCGGGGACAGCCGCACAGCAAGCAGCTGTCCCGGTGCCGCCCTCCCAGGTGTCGGCGCGCAATATCTGGGGCAGCTCAGGCGGTCCTGGGGAGAGGCCCTGCCAATCACCTCCAGCCTGCTGGGTGCCAGCCAGAGTGGGGAGCTGGGAGGGGCCTGCCCTCAACGGAAGAATTGCAAGCCTTTCAGCAGCCTCCTGCAGGAGAACAATGGCTGCAGCCTCCCAACACCAGGTGGCTGACAGTGAAGAAAGAGGCTCAGAGAGGGGAAGGGGCCTGCCTAGAGCCACACAGCATGCCGGGCTCTGCAAAGGCACAGCCATCAGGCGTCCACACCCGTGCTGCTGACTGGCTTGGAAGGCTCGGCTCAGCTGAGAAATGCAAAGTGCTGGAGCCCCTGGAAGACTAAGAAGGAAAAGAGGAACCTGGAAGCCAAGCCGTTATCTGCCCTGCTGGCGGTGCGGACCCAGGCTTCTTCCTGAAACTCCTGCGCAAGGGTAGAAAGAAACATCAGTTCCTAAGTCAAGGGTAAAGCCCGTTCACCCCATCCTAGGATTGGTGATCAGCACCTGCCAGGTCACCCTCCATCTCTGTGCCACGCTCACACCCTGGGCAGGTGACTATGCCTCTCCGGGGCTCAGCCCCTCCTCTGTGAAAGGGGGATAATCACGGCACTGCCTCCTGGGCTAGTGAGAAAGAGGAATGAGCCCGCACGGGTACCGCATACAGTAAGCTCTCAAAAAGCTTCAGCTCTGGCCAGCCCAGGATGGAGGACTCTCTGGAGGTCCTCCAGTTGCTGGGTGGTGGGGGTACCTGTCACAGCAGGCCTGTTCTGGCTGGCCCTGAAGCACTTCCCCCCCCCCACCCCTGCAGAGACAGCAGAGAAAATCCAAAGCGCCCCGAATGCACACCCACTTCCCTGAGAGGACCGCGTCCTCCGTCCTCAACACAGTCACCACTTGGCGGGCCAGGCGCCTCCGCTTTCTGGGGCCCCAACTTCAAGGACATCAGCCACCACCTACCATGAAGAGAGCCTCAGAGAAGACCTGCATCTGCCCCTAACCAGGCGCCAGGGGACAGATCAGCTCACCTCCAGGACCTCGGCATCCTGACTGTGACAATCAAGACAGGGTCACCTGAAGCCCTCGTGCAGGGCCCACAGTCAGGGAAGGGCCTGCCTGCTCCTGCCAACCAGGCAGTGTTGCAACACGCAGGTGGGAGAAGCCGAGAGCCCAGTGATAAGCCAGGGTATAACCCACAGGCTTTGCGGTGGCAAAGCAAGGCAGAAGCACCGTAATGTCCCCAAGGACACACCAGGGCACCGGTGCCCAACCGAGCGTGGAGCCCCCATTTGCAACCCCAGGACACAAGTGCTTTTAGCCCTTCTGGACCAGTTGGGAAGGAAAGGCATTTCTAAAACTGTACATCAAGAATGGGTGACGCTTCAAAAAACGCCCCGTAATGCCCATAACATACCCCTGCTCTCAGCACTGCTTAGTTAGAAAGAAAGGGTCTGGGCCGGGTACGGTGGCTCACACCTGTAATCTCCGCACTTTGGGAGGCCAAGATGGGTGGATCATGAGGTCAGGAGTTCGAGACCATCCTGGCCAACATGGTGAAACCCTGTCTCTACTAAAAATACAAAAATTAGCTGGGCGTGGTGGCGGGCACCTGCAGTCCCAGCTACTAAGGAGGCTGAGGCAGGAGAATCGCTTGAACTCAGGAGGTGGAGATTGCAGTGAGCTGAGATCGTGTCACTGCACTCTGGTCTGGGTGACAGAGTGCGACTCTGCCTCACAAAAAAAAAAAAAAAAAAAGGGTCTGGGGACAACATCCCCCTGGGAGAGGGGACAGTGAACTGGGGGCTCGCTGGAGGAAGGTGTGCTGCCCAGACGTCAGGTGACCCAAGCTCCAGCACCTACCCCTGGCCTCTGGCAGAGACCAACACTGGCGTCTCGGCTTCAAAAGCAATGGCGGGGGTGGCGTGTGGCTTCTCTTTGCTTTTAAAAAGCAAGCCCACCTCTACGCTCATTTCAAAGTCTTTCCTTAAGAGATAAACTATTGCCTCTTAGAGTCTGTAAAACCCATTGATTTTCGAATTCCGGTTACACCAGAGACCACGTCGCTTTCAGTGTGCCTTCCCCTCTGGAATCCGAGAGACTCCAAAGCGTTTGGTAATATTGTGTATTAAGGACGCACCATAAAAATAAATTGCATTGTAAAAGTGGCCTCTTACCAGACAACCTTAGCTCCAGGGTTAAATGTCTAATTCTGTACTATTACCCACAGAGAGATCAGATAAATCAAAGGGCACCGGCATTCCGGCCCAGCTCCCGTAAGCCTCTGGCCTGCCGCAGACCCTGTAAAGCAGGGCCCCAGGATAAGAAGCCTCTTCAGGTAATGCTCCTCATCACGGCTGTAATACCAGGAGCATCTTCAGAACCAAATGCTCCCAAAGACAGCTGTCAGACACATTAAAAAAAAAAAAAAAAAAAAAAAAAAACCAACAAAAACGAGGCAGCGTACCAAATGCCAAAATATAATGAAAATTCAAACAGCTAAAACAAATATAACCATAAAAAGACTGGAATCCTAGAAAAGCGATCTCTACAATTAAGCAGTTTTCTGCTATATAGTGATAATCACCTAATTATACTATTAATGACAGTTCAACCTGCTTTGAAATAAAAGGACATTCTTCCATAACAGGGTGCCAGCTGTTAGTTACAGATGTCAGACATCTTTAAAGCATTATTATTAAGGGGAGGAAAAAACCCTATAAAATGAACACATCCGTATTCCCCGGCTCCATGAAAAAGAAATCACAATTAGCCGTGTGCTTTTGCAGTGCCCAAGTGAAAAAATAAAAATAAAACGTGAAAGCCCGAGGAGGAGATCAGAAGGGGGGAGGCGGTCCCCCTTCCTCAGGCCCATCCACGGGCACGTGGCATCGCAACGACGCCAGGACGGTCTGTGTCTATTTCAACGGCATCTTTAATTCCGTCCAATGAAATAATCTCCGGAACCAGGATGTTTATGCCGGATAACAGATCTCCCAGCGATTCCGCCAGAACTCCCTGGGTAAACACAAACCGTCGAGTGCCTCGCAGGGAAGCCGTTGGCCACAGCCAAAGCTGGGAGCAGCGCAGGTCGCAGAGGTGGCTACAACCTGCCTGCCCCGGCCCTGCAGACATATGCTCGGCCTCATTCCCTGCCAGTATTTCTTCAAACTGTGTGTGCCTTTGACATTCTGTAGCGCCAAGGTGTGATAAATATCCAACTTTGTCTTCTGACAATAGGCAGCCACATTTAATTAACTGGAGCGTAAAAAGCCGGGGGCGGGGGAGTGGGGAGCCCACTCCGGAGTGAGGGGATTAACCTTTGAAGCAAGCCGCTGGCAGGGCAGAGGGCTGCCTGGCTTTGTCGGGAGGGTGCGAAGACAAGCTGGCTCGATCTAAAGACGGGGTGCTCGGGGTTAAATCCCCTGCCTGCCAGGAGCGCAGATCCCGGTCTCACCAGGGCAGGCTCCAGCAGGGAGCCCCGGAGGGTCCGAGACTGACGCCTGCTGCCTCCCACTCTGGCTGTAGCTGGGTGAGGAGGAGACCCAGGGGGCCTGAAGCACAGCAGGAGACCGGCCGAATCTCAGCAGAGCCACCAGCAGACAGGCTGGCACAGTGGTTTCTGGGGAAAAAAACCAAACATCTGGCACACTCCACACCAGCACCCTCTTGGCATCATGGCCCAGGTGTCCTCTGGAGGCCGGGCGGAGAGGCTCAGAAAGGAAGGACCTGGCTTTGGGTATCTTCTATGAGGTCTTCTCCCTGCAGCTTCCTGACTCCAGGGCCTCGTCAGAAGCAGAAGGGACAACTTTGCAGAGTTCAGCTACTGCTGACATGCGGGATTAAGCCTCGGTTCTTAATGGGATAGCAGACGGGGCACACTGCAGAGCCCCTGAAAGGTGCAGCCGGGTGTCAAGAAGAGCCCTCCTAGTCTGGCCTCTAACTCTCTGTGTGACCCCGGGCAGGTCACTCGCCCTCTCTGGGCAGCAACTGAATAATGAACATTGGGATTTTCCCAGGCTGGCTTCTCACTGCGGAGCGGAGGAAAAGCATTCTGGAGGCCTGCTATTGAGGGTCATTTATCCAGTTTACAACTTCCACGGCCAGCCCTCAATGGCTTCCTTTCTCTCCCACAAGAGAGCTGGGCCAAGCCAGCTCTGCACCAGTTGGACGCCCTCCAAGAAAAACTCAGGCTCCGGGGGCTGCTTGTCAGGACCAGATGGGAGGCCCGGCGCCCCCGCCCGCCATGTGTGGGGAGCGGGCCTCTCCCAGGCTAGTCCCCTCGGGGGCTGAGCTGATGGGATGTCCCGCTTCTTCCCTGGCCAAAGAGATGGCGCCACATCTGCCGAGTTCTCCTGAAATTCCCACCCAAGGAGGGTGGCAGCTGTCACCCGCCCTTCCTAGCTTGGTCTCCTTTTCTGTGGAACTCAGCTTTGGACTTGAATTTCCCAGGAAGTTCCCCAGAAACACATGGAGAACACTTACTCACAGTAACTCCAATCTCAGCAACTGGTAGCTGGAGGAGAACCGCTTCCCTGGCTGGTGCCACTAGCCAGCGCGCCTGCAGGCTCCCACTCCGGGCGCGCCCACCCTGATGGCTGGGTGTTGCTACCAGCAACAATAAAAGTCGCCATTCGGCTCCTTTGTGTTTCCAAATAAAACATGTTACTTGACAAAGAGAACCAGCAAGTCCCCGGGACACAGCTCCATTTCACAGCTGGGAAAACTGAGGCTGGGAAAAAGAGTCTGGCAGTTTCTCAAAAGGTTAAACAGATTTACCAGATGGAGCAGCAACTCCACCACAGATACGAGCCCAAGAAGACACACAGCCACACCAAAACCTGCAGGCCAATGATCACCAGATGCATGGATGAACAGAACGTGGTCTATTCACGCCATGAGGGACTGCTGCATGGGATGCAGAGGCAAGGAGCCCCACCCAGTGCCAGGTCCCGCCTGCATGTGGCATCACCCCCAGCCACGACTCGGCTATAAAAAGGAATGAAGTACTGGCCCAGCACGTGGACGCCTGTAGTCACTGTGACTTGGAAAGCAAAAATGGCTCGAGTCCAGGACTTTGAGCCCAGCCTGGACAACATAGCAAGACCCCATCTCTTAAAAAAAAAAAAAAAAGAAAGAAAGAAAGAAATAGGCCAGACTTGGTGACTCATGCCTGTAATCCCAGCACTTTGGGAGGTCAAGGAGGGCGAATCACCGGAGGTCAGGAGTTCAGGACCACCCTGGCCAATATGGCAAAACCTTGTCTCTACTAAAAATACCAAAATTAGCCAGGTGTGGCGGCGTGCGCCTGTAATCCCAACTACTCGGGAGGCTGAAGCAGGAGACTCGCATGAACCCAGGAGGCAGAGGTTGCAGCAGCGGAGATCACGCCACTGGACTCCAGCCCGGGTGACAGAGCAAGACTCCATTTCTAAAAAAGGAATGAAGAGATTAAGTACTAATATATGTTACAACAAACATGGATAAGCCTTGAAAACAGGACGCTAACTGAAAGAAGCCAGACACAGAAGGCCACACTCTGCAAGTCCATCCATGTGAAATGCCCCCCGTGAATCTGTGGAGACAGAGAGCAGACCCGTGGTTGCCAGTGCCTGGGTGAGGAAGACTGGAGGGCGACTGCCAATGGGTTTCAGTTTCTTCTGGAAGTTAAAAGAATGTTCTGCAGCTAGACAGGGATGAGAGTCGCACAACTTTGTATTACAAACCACTAAATAGTACACTTTTTTGGGGGGGACAGGGTCTTACTCTGCTGCCCAGACTGGAGTGCCATGACATGATCACAGCTCACTATAGCCTCCGCCTCCCCAGACTCTGGTGATCCTTCCATCTCAGCCACGCAAGCAGCTGGGACCACAAGCCCACGACACCACACCTGGCTAACTTTTCTATTTTTCTGTAGAGGTCGGCAGGGGGTGGGGGGGGCTCGCTATGTTACCCAGGCTGGTCCCGAACTCCTGGGCTAAAGCCATTCACCCACCTAGTCTCCCAAAATGGTGGGACAACAGGCGTGTGCCACCACACCAGGGTGAACTGTACACTTTCAAGGGTGACTCTCATTGTAGGCGAATTACATCTCAATAATGAGAAAAAAAGCAACTGAGGCTGGGGAACGTGCAAGGGCCATGCACGGAGTCGTGACTACGGGTGACGCCGCGTGCAGGCAGGGCCTGGCGCTGGGTAGGGCTCCCGTCTCTCCACTCCACGCAGCAACTTTGCGCCCTGATCCTGGAGTTGGAGGCAACTGGGAGGCTGAACAACGGGGTCGGCACTGTCTCTGGAATCAGAATGTCAGGGTTCAAACCCTGGCTCCCCCCTTACTAGCTGTGTGAGGCTCTATGCCTCAGTTTCCCCGAGGGCTGATAACAGGACCACCTGCCTGGCAGGGGTTGTGAGAGTTGAATGAAGCGAGCCATGAAAAGCCCCTTAAAGTGCTCGCCTGGAATTCCAGGTGCCCCATAGCAGAGTCCCCCACACCCAGCAGTGACGCCCTCTCTCCAACCGAAACCTCCCCTGCCCAGTCCCAAGCTTCCCGACTGCCGGGCCTCTGAATGTTTCTCTCTCACCATGCCCTGACTTGTTCATCTGCAAACTCTCCTAAGTGGACCTTCCTTCAGGTAACAGATGAAGGCCCACACCTCTTCCAGAAAGCCCCTGACCACCCTCTGGCCTCCCTTTCCCAGATGAGGTTCCGGAGCAGCAGGGGCCCCTAGGGATGGGGGAGCCCTCGGGAACTGAGGGAGGAGAGTGGGTTCCGAACAGCCCAGCCCAGGCACACCAGTTAACCTGCTCTGGAAAAGAAAGCAAGGCACCTGTGCTCACACATGGCCTGGGGTGTGTGCGGGGGGGTGGGGGGGGTGGGCAGGGTTGTGTGCAGGAGTATGTGGGATGTGCGTGTATATGTTATGTGTGGTATGTGTTGTGTGTTTTCTGTGTGGTATGTGTTGTATGTTTTGTGTGTATTGTATGGTGTGTATGAGTGGTGTGTGGTGCTGTGTGGTATGTGCTGTGTGTATGGTATGTGTTGTGTGGTATGTGGTGTGTGCGGTAGGTGGTGTGTGTCTGTACTATGTGGTGTGTGTGTTGTGTGTGTGATATGTGAATGGTGTGTTATGTGTTATGTGGTGTGTTTGTGTGTGTACTACGTGGTGTGTGTGTGGTGTATGTGTGGTGTATGGTATGCGGTGTGTGTGGTATGTGATGTGTGTGTGTACTATGTGGTGTGTATGCTATGTGTTGTGTGTGGTATGCAGTGTGTGATATGTTGTGTGTATATACGTGTTGTGTGAGGGGGTGTATGTGGTGTGTGGTAGGTGGTGTGTGTTTGTGTGTACTATGTGGCATGTGTATGTGGTGTGTGTTGTGTGTGTGTGTGGTATGTGTTGTGTGTGTGGGGTGTAGGTGTGAGGTGTGGGGTGTGTGTGTGGTATGTGGTGTGTGGTGTATGAATGGTGTGTGTTACATATGTTGTGCTATGTGGTATATTTATGGGGTGTGTGTGTGTAGTGTGTGTACTATGTGGTGTGTGTTGTGTGTGTGGTATGTGGTATGTTTGTGTACTATGTGGTGTGTGTGCTATGTGGTGTGTGGTGTGTGTTGCGTGTGTGCTATGTGGTGTGTTTGTGTGTTATGTGGTGTTTGTGTGGTGTGTGTGGTGTGTGTACTATGTGGTGTATGTGCTGTGTGGTGTGTGTTGTGTGTGTGGTATGTGGTGTGTGTATTTGTGTGCTATGTGGTGTTTGTGTGGTGTGTGTGGTATGTGTGTGGTGTGTGTACTATGTGGTGTATGTGCTGTGTGTTGTGTGTGTGGTGTGTGTTGTGTGTGTGGTATGTGATGTATTTGTGTGCTATGTGGTGTTTGTGTGATGTGTGTGGTCTGTGTGTGTGTACTATGTGGTGTATGTGCTGTGTGTTGTGTGTGTGGTATGTGGTGTGTGCTATGTGGTGTTTGTGTGGTGTGTGTGGTATGTGTGTACTATGTGGTGTGCTGTGTTTTGTGTGCGGTGTGTATGCATGTGTGTTGTGCATGTGTGCATGTGTGTGTGCTGTGTGTCGTATGTGTGCATCACTAGACACTAGTACTGATGTCCTCCAGGGTCCACCTGGTCCCCAATTCCAAAACCACCTGCCACTGGAAACCACTCCTTCCTTCATGAAACTGCCACTTGGTGGTTTCTGCCCCCACACCCAACTTACTTCCCCATTTCACGGACAGCCAGCATCTCTCAGGTTCCAAACATGCCCCTTGCTGCCAGCTCCTCCCTGGGCCTGGCCACCCACAGAGACCCTCTGCAGCCTGAGCTCTGCCACCACACCTCTGTGTCCTTTGCGGGGGCCTCTTGCAGCCTCCGACCTGTTTCTCCTCCTCAGTCCTTCCTGTGTTTAACGTCAAAAGGTCAGTCAGGTCCCTCCTCCAGGTCCCTGTGGCCCCAAACACAGCAAAGACCTCCCCTCTGGGCGCTTGAGAGCCTCCCCAGGAAGACCTGGTGACGCTCCCGGGCCCGTGCCAGTATCGCTCCGAGGACTGCAGCTTCTGGGCTGAAGACTGGCACAGTCCAGGGGAACCTTCTGGAACAATGGAAATGCTCTCTATCTGCACTGCCCGACTGGGCAGCCTCCAGCCCCAGGTGGCTGTTGGGTGCTGAAGATGGAGCTGCTGTGACTGAGGCACTGAAGTTTTCATTTTATTAATTTTAATCAGTTTAGTGTTCAGGCCTGATCGTCATGATCTGTGCTAGTGGCTACCGTGTTAGGCGGTGCAGGTCCAGTGTCCTGGCTACGCGATGCAAGGCCTCTGTGCCAGCAGCACTGACGCTGCCCCAGCCTTGGAAGGGTGCACGTGACTCCGGGGCTCAAGGGAGGGAAGTTCCCCTGTGCCTTGTTAGAACGACCAAGGCCAGGGCCCCTCCAAGACCCGCTGAATCCGAACCTTCCCTTTAGCAAGATCCGGGTCATTGGAGTACACAGTACAGTTTGTGGCATGCTGAGATAAAAACCACTCTCCTCTCCACACCTCCCCCGCTTCCCTTTTCGAAACCAACCAACGCTTCAGAATCTGCTTCAAGCACCACCTCCTGCAGGAAGTCCTCCCAGATCACTCCAGCCAAAGGGGAACTTGCCATCCTCTAAGTGCCTGGAGTCATCTGTATCCTTCCAATCCCCGGAAACTTGGAGTCAGTGGCCTGCGGCTGAGCTCCTGCCTCCTCCAGTGTCCGGGAGGGCCTTGAAGAGAAGCCTGTCACAGACTTTCCATCCTCCCCCTCAGCCCCTCCAGAGCCTGGCACCAACAGGTGCTCAGGAACTGCCCTGGCACTTATGCTTACGAGAAGCCAACGTCTCTTTCCAAACCAGGCCAAGGAGAACAAAGTTGGTTGTGGGCTATTTGCGTTCCTGTTCCTCCCACACGGCTCACCCCACCGGTCTGACCCGCTGGCCGCCTCTCTCTGAGAGCCCTGGCACCTGGGAGGTGACAGAACCCTGAGTCAAAGGCATCAAAATCAGATGAAAAGCCAGGCAGGTGGAGTTATGGGTTTCAATAGCCAAATAAAACTGCACATGCTTTTCATGACTCTCTCTGCAGGCTGGGATCAAGTGCCATGACTTTGTCACACAGCAGGTGTCCGTTCTCGAACTGCCAGCCAGCAGGCCACTGCGGGAACCCCCAAAGCCCCAGAGAAGCCCTGGTGACGGCGGGTCAAGGCCAGGTCCTTCCTCTCCCCGGGGCACGCCCTCTCCCACACGCAGACTTGGCAGCTTCTCACGTGCTGGGAGGTGCTGAGGACTTCCAACGCCAAGGCCCATGAAGACGGACACTGAGCAAGCGCCAAGGCCATCCGGAACTGCCCTCGCGCTGGAAGAGGCCCTCAGAACCAGCCTCTGTGCCCAGGACTCTGGCGGGCAACCTCTCCTCCTATCCGGCCAGTCAGCTAGCCCGACGGCTGCGTCTCTAAAAAGCCACTGCAGAAGTGGTCAGTTCAGCCTGGGAACTCAGGGCCGCAGTTCATGTCTCGGCTCTAACCCCGGACGCCACCAGAAACCTCACTTTTCTCTGTCCTCCTCCAAGAGAGGCGGGAATTGAAACCCCCACCTCCGCCCCCTAGAGCTCAGGCAGGAAGTGGCCTCGCCTGCACACAGAGGTGGGCAGTCAGTCTCCAGGGCCTGTATTACAAATGGGCCCGTCCAGGCGGTGGGCAGTACAAGGCCCCCCAGAGAGACCAGCAAAACCCACACAGCCCTGAGGCGGTGCGAGGCTATCCCCAAGGGGCACGGACCCCCGCGGCAGCATGAGCTCTTCAGATCCCGAGAAGCAGGGAAAACACACATAACACAAGACTCCAGCCATCCGCACGTGCCCCTGTGTGCTGGCACCGGGCCGGGGAGGCCTAGGAGCTCCTGCTCTGGAGCTTCTGTCCCAGCAGGAAATACGGCGATGCTGAACGATGACACCAAGAGCAGGTCCGCCCTTCCCAACAGTACCAGCCTCGGGAAAACTACCCTCCATGTTTACCACCCAAGTAAACTGAGGCCCAGAGAGATTCAGTAACTTGCCCATGGTCTCACAGGGAGTCAAGGCAGAGCAAGAATTCAAATCTGACCATTTGGCTCCTGGGCCCAGGAGCTCAGCTACTGAACAGTTACACCGGTAGGTCACGCTTGCTCACTAGCTACCCAAGCGCACAGCAGGGAGCGGCCACTCCTAACAGGAGGGAGCACTACCCGTTCCCAGACCCTGGAGCTCAGCGCTCTGGGCAGCAGGAGCAGCCTCGACAGAGGTGTGGAGAACAGGGCGGGTCAGGCTATAGTGTTAGGCAAGGTGGGCCTTGGCAGGGAGGAAAGGATCCCAACAGAACCATCCTGGAAATGCGAACTCGCTATTTCAAGTATGTTCGAATTTGGGAGGAGTCTCTGTGGCATGCCACCCAGAAAGTGACCTCAGTGACACTAACCATGATCATACTCCAGAACCAAAGATTATCTGTGAAAGGGACCTTCATTTCTAGGGGTCCCCATCCTCCCCTAGGAGGCTCTATGAGGGGACCAGGGGCAGAGAAGCAGGAGCTTCCAGCTCCTTCTGCACCAACGTCACACTCATCAGCAGGTCCACAGTGGCAACAGGCCGCCGTGAGCCCAGGGGGATCCAGGGGCTCAAGAACCCTCTGACTTCCACTCCCATCTTGAGCCGGCCCCAGCCCCAATCCTGGTCTGGCTTCAACTTTGCTAATGAGCTGTGACTTGCCAGCCCCACCTCTGGACCAAGAAACTAAGGGAGTGAACGGGGAAGGGTTTCCCAAGAGCCTCCGCCCCAGGTAATAAACCCGTATCTGGGTCACGAGGCTGGCTGCCTGCTCTAGCCACTGATCAACCCTGTGCTGAAGTTAACAATGAATATTCATGAGCCTATCCGGTTCCACACTTTCATTTCTGACCCAAATTAATAATTTACCATGGAGTTTCATAAAAATCAGACATAGCTCATTAGTAGCTCCCCAAAAGGCACTCCCATCTTCCCACTGATCTAGTGAGGGGCTGGTCTTGCCTCTGTGACAAGAAACAGCGCCTTCATTTTCAGAGACGACCCTCACTGTTATTTCAGAGGGCTGGTGAATCTGAAACTGGGGGCTGCCATGACGGCGGAGGCCAACCCAGGAGGCCTACCAGCCTCCCCCACGGGATACCAAGGCCTCTGCCCACAAAGCTCCATGTCACATGTCTTCAGGAAACTTCAGAAGCAGATCGTGAAAGAAGGATGGAATCGCTTTCCTTCCTCAAGGCAAGGCTACCACTATCCAGAAACAGACCACAGAGGCCGTGGGTGAGTGGAGCACGTGCAGCTGATGACACCTTCCAGAGAGGCAACATCAACCACATCTCCCAAACCCATGCCCTTCCACAAGGGTGCCATTCCCCCATGAAGAGCTGGAGCTAGGTCAGGCATACTGGCTCCTGTCTGTAATCCTAACACCATTGGGAGGCCGGGGCAGGAGGATCACCGGAGCCCAGGAATCGGAGATCAGCCTGGGCAACATAGCAAGACTCTGTCTCTACATCAAATTTAAAAATTAGCCAGGTGTGGGGGTACATATCTAAGATCTCAGCTACCTGGGAGGCTGAAGCAGAAGGTTCACTTGAGCTCAGGAGGTAGAGGCTGCAATGAGCTGTGACCGCACCACTGCACTCCAGCCTGAGCCACAGAACGAGATCCTGTCTCAACCAACCAAACAAAGAGATAATGCCTGACTCCCCTCCAGCGGAATCTGGGCAGGCTTGTCCCTCACTTGCAACCAGTAGAATGCGGCGTGGCACGGCTTGCCTTTCGAGGCTAGACCCTGAAGGGCCCTGCAGCTTCCCCCTTGGGAGCTGGGACCCCTGCCTTTGGAGCTCGGAGGCCGCCACGTTGTGAGGAAGCTCATGCCACACTTAGGGGCCACGAGGAGGTGCCCTAAGGTGAGGGCCCCGGCTGTGGTCTGGCCAACAGCCCACGCCAACTGCCAGGCTGGAGTGAGAAGAGCCTTCGGACGACCCCAGGCTCCGCAGAGCCAGCCACCCGGTCTCCTAGTCTTCAGGTGCAGCTGGCCAGAGACTGGCTCGACCCACCTACTCCCTTTCTGAATCTCCAACCCACAGCAGCTGGGAGAATACACCGTGGTTTAGGACCACACACTTGCTCATGAAGTCTTCCTCCATGCCAGGAGTCTGGGTCCCCCGCAGACCCACCCCCCAGCCCCCGAAATGGTTGGTCTGACCTGCCCACCCACAGGCCAGCACCCCGCGGCGAGTGCGCTCATAAAGCCGGTGGAAATCTGCCTGTGAGTGAAATGTTTCAGGAGGGAAATTGGGCGGCAGGGGGGCGGGAGTAACACCTCGTCCCCGGGCCCTTAAGATCTAAGATAAAGGCAGTGACACTTCCGACAGAGACACAGATTTTTGGAGCTGGTGAGAGGCCTGCCCGACCCCCATGCAGTGGCTGGCCCTCCTCACCTCCCCGCCCTTCCTCCGAGGCCCCTCCGCAGCCAGCTCAATTAAGACCCCGGCATTATCTCCTCCTCCCTTCTTTTATGTTCCCTGCCAGCCCCCCTTTCTCTTGTCAGATAATCACGGGAAGCCAGCAAACGGTTGACACAGTTACCAAGACGACAGAAGTTGGGGCCAGCGAGGAGGTCTGAAAGCTAATCCTAAGTGAATTACAGGACAAGGTGGGGAGGGTCGGGCCAGTTCAAAGGCCCCAGAGTCTGAGACAAGGTGCCATCGGCCTCAGGGCGCTGGCGGTGGGCTTGTCACTCGCTAAGGGTGACACTGAAGTCCTCTGGGGGTGGGGAGGTCGAAGAAGAAATTTTTTCCAATGAGATTCTCCACGGAAGCCAGGCTGGCCAATGGCATCTTCCGTCCACTGACTCTGGGGCCCGGGGCTCACACAATTCGGCTTTGCTTACATGGGAGGCAGTGGAGGGAAGACCGGGACGACCCCAGCAGGCGATTCCATTTCTCCTTTACTTATTCAGAACTTGCCGCCTGGTGACCATGGCGCTGTGCATGGCCCAGGCTGGCTGACAGCCATTTCGGGAGCCTGAGCTCCTCTGAGGCCCTCCCTGCCCAGCCCACTGCTTCCACGTGGAGTGACTTGGCCAGGTCTCCCAGGTAGGGCCCTCCTCTTCCAGGCTACTCCCAAATCTAAGACATGGACGGTGTGACACCCATAGCCAGGAGCTGTCACCCCAAACGGTAATTGCATCTCAGGGTCCCACAGCGCTTGGTCCCTCCAGCCCTCCCGTTAACTCATCGCATGCTCTCAGCAACCCCAGGAGGCAGGCTCTGCTCCTGGTCCCATTTAGCAGATGAGGAAACACAGATCCAGAGAGGGTAAGGAACCTGCGCAGAGTCACACAGCCAGTAAGGAGCAGAGGCAGGATGGAACGCAGCGCCTAGGCAGAACGGTGGCCTCAGAAAAGCCTGCTGCCCTGGAGCCTGCAGGGCCTGCCGGAAGACCCAGCAAGGACACCTGGGAACCCTCACCTTCCGGACCCAGCTCCTCCTGGAGCATGGCTGAGACCCAGGGTCCCTCCTGCTGCTTCTCACACCTTCTCTCCGGCCTTAGGCCAGGTTCAAGCACCACTCACCCCACAGCCCACTCCCGAACCTCCTGCTGATGGCCAGGGTCAGGTAAAGGGGTCAGGCCCGTTCTCTCACTCCAGCCGCCACTGGAGTCCCCAGGAGGGCTCAAGAACACGAAGACTCCATAGGAAACAGACTCGGCACCCCCCAGGCCCCCCTCTTCTCTGCAGAGTCTCCCTGGAAGGACCCTTCACCACGGGCCCCTCGCCGGCGTGGGCACTGCATGAGGACACAGCTCTTAGGGCTTCTTGGCGGTGTATTCCTGTGCCCAGCTCATGCTGCACGTGCGTTGAACAAGCCCGGGAGCTGCCTGCATTTTTTTTTTTTTTTTTTTTTTTGGGATGGAATTGTGCTCTGTCGCCCTGGCTGGAGTGCAGTGGCGCCATCTGGGCTCACTGCAACCTCTGCCTCTCGGGTTCAAGTGATTCTCCTGCCTCAGCCTCCAGAGTAGCGGGGGCTACAGGCGCGCACCACCACACCTGGCTAATTTTTTGTGTATTTTTAGTAGGGATGGGTTTCACCATGTTGGTCAGACTGGTCTCAAGCTCCTGACCTCATGATCTGCCCGCCTTGACCTCCCAAAGTGCTGCGATTACAGGTGTGAGCCACCCGTGCCTGGCCGCGGCGGTTACTTTTAAGAACCCAGGTTCTCACTGACAACAGAATCGAGTTCACGTGTCACTGGCTTGATGACATTCAAGACCCTCCAAGACGTGGCTCCTACCCACTCCCCAGCTTCATTCCCACATTACCAGCCCCCGCCGCACTTTCCCCGCCCTAACCTCTGGGCTCTGCTCCCCACCGGAAGCTGTGCAGGGCCCCATGTGCCGCACCCCCGGCTCTCTGCGGACAAGGACGGGGCCAAGTGCATCTCTCTGGCCTGCAGGGCCTGGCGCATGTGGACTCGCAGTTCCCAGGCCGGCCGGGGAGGAGCGGGAAACAGGCGCAGCGGCCCCTTCCGCGCAGCCTCCTGCGGCCTGCACACTCTCTCCTGCTGTTCCTGGGCTTCTGGAACCGGCCCTGCTGTGGACACCCTCCGAGAGTGTCCCCGTGGTGTCTCCGAGGGAAGCGCAGGCTTCAGAGCCACACCCCTAGAGGGTGCTGCTGAGCACAGGGACAGGAGTGGTGGCCTTCCCTCCCAAGTGCCCACTGGTGAGGAATGTGGGTTTCCCCAGAGTAGGAAGGACAGCTCAAATGTCACCTCCGCTCTGTGGCCTTCTTGGACACCGCCTTCACCCCCGTCGCAAACCAAACTGTTTTCCTCTGCATGCCAAGAAAATCCTACTCACAGCTCTTAGCTCCAGTACTTGTCACCCTGGTTACTCAGTCCACACGCCCACACCACCACAACTCGGGCCGGGAAGGTCCCATACCCAGCTCTCGGCACACCCAACGTGAGCTCAATGTGCCAAGTCTTGGAAGACCAGATTCCCTGTTTCTGCTCATCCCTCCTCACTGTGCTAGCCTCTTCCTCCCAGCCTCACCCACCTCAGAGCTCCACACTTCCAAAGCCTGCCTTTAGTGCCCCTCCTCCAGAAAGCTTTCCTGGATTCCCTCTGCCGCAGTGCTTCTAATAGTTTCCAGAGCATTCCCTCTGCTCAGCTCTGTTTGCTCCCAAAGTGACTTACGGATAAGACACAGACCTCCTTTGCTGCTCCTGCCCAGTGAATGGATGCAGCGCAGTAAATGGCACCCACTGGCAAAGGCCCTGCCCAGCTCAGGGGGAGGCCAGATGCTCAGGAATGGGAGGCTTGGCCTGTGTCCTCGGAGGACAGGACTGGGTCACAGGCAGGTGTTCCGTGCAAAAACCAACATCCCACCTTGCCACAGTGGTACAGCTGGGTCCAACCAAGGGCAGGACCTACATGTGCTCAGCTTGAGGTGACCACAAGACCCCCAAGTCCAGAGACAGGAGGGACAGGCCGTCTGACCTGAGGTCCCTCCCAAGTCCAATGTTCCATGACTTCCTGACCCCCCAGGCCATTAAGCAAGCAGCCAAATGCCCACTGGGCGGCGGTCCAGGCCTGGTCAGAGGGCGCTTCCTGTTTCACCGTGGGAGGGAGAGGGTGACAGAGCTGCCCTGAGCCTTCAAGACCTGGGCTTCCGGCAGGCCTGGGCTCCAGGGCTGGGAGTGACGGCCCTCTGCAGATGAGACCTGGAGCTGGCTGTCCCCAACCCCACCAGTACCCTGCCCCCGCAATTCCCCAGCCCCAGCACCCGCTCCAGGCTTCCAGGATGGCTGCGCATGGGGCTGAGGGGCAGCAAGCAGCCCCAACCCCAGCTGCCGAGGCCTGGCATGGGTGGGAAAAAGCCGGAAAAGAACATTTTCCCCTAAAGACTTGTAAGAAAATTCTCACTGATTTTTTTTCCTTTTACCTCAAGCTTTCACAGCACTAAATATGCCACACTTAGTCATTTTACGAGCAAACCAAACTATACATCACACGGTTTTATGTTCCTAAATTAACAAAAGGACTTTAAATCTATATGGAGCTCTTTAAAAAAAAGAGGAAGATACCACATAGATTTTTATTCCCTCACCCCCAAATTCCCTCTTCCCTTCTCACACACGGCCCCTGCAGCTATACCACTGGAGGGGACAATCCCAGATGGGGACAAGGATCTGCTTTGCTGAGGAGGTCCCCTAAGAGGGGACGCCACCATCCTTCCTGAAAGGCATTTTAGGGGCCACAACAGTCTGATGATTTTCCCACAAAGAGTATGATGGGATGCACCCCAGTTGATGAAGAGGCTGCCTCTACCACCCAGTATCCCCGAAAGTCTAAGGAAGAGAATGCGAAGTCAACAGGCCCCTCGGAATCTCCTGACCTCTATGTCCTCATCTACACAATGCCAGGGAGACCAGATGACTCGATCCCACCGCACGCTGGTGAGTGGAAGCCCCGTGGGGCTGCTCCCCTCACACGTGTCCACGTCCAGGGGGAGGACAGACAAGTGACACGGAGCACCAGGATCGAGGCAGGAGGCCAAGTCCAGACACAGCCTCCTCTCACCAGCTCTGCCCAGGAGCTGTGTGGCTCGGCCCACCTGCGGCTCCTACCCTGAGCTTCCCCTGCGTAGGACACTCATTCCTGAGCCGGAATCCAGGTAACATAATGACCATTTGCTCCCAGGGTACCAAGAAACGTCTTCTGTCTCCAGAGCCAAGGAGATAAGAAGGAAGAGAGTTTCCAGCAGGACTGTATCAGTTTCCCACCCACGGCGCAACAACAACACATTTAAGCAAGAAAAAAAAAACCTTAATGAGAACCAAATTGGGCAGGGGGGTGGGAACCAGACCAGGCCCCTCAGAGAAGGGCTGAGCTGCAGCTGGGACAAAAGGGCCCCCGGCTTTCCCAGGCGACAGATGGAACCGTGGCGGCCTCCCCATTTCTCAGGGGTATCGGAAGATTAATTAGTGACTGCCTGGAAAGTGTGCTAGATGGAAGCCGGAATGCCTGTCCCCGCTGAGTTTCTGAGCTGTAAATAAGCAGCTTTCTCAATCACAACTAAAATAGCCATGTTTTCCTTTTATCTGAGTCAGATCCCATTAGACGTAACCTGCCCCTGGAGCAGGTCTTGGGAGGTTCCTGCCACAGCTATGGTTTCCAAAGTCCCGTGACAAGCCTGAGGCCATGCAAGACCTCCGTCCCTGTGGGCGCCCCCTCCCCGCCTCGCCTCCCAGCGCCCTGGGAGTTGGGTTCCAGCTTGATCTCACCTCCAGACACCACCCCCAACCCAGGGGGGCCTGCGCAGAGACCAGCACCCTGGAGGGCCCGGGGCAGCCTTCCCGGCAGTGGACAGTGATCCTCAGAGAAGGCCAGGGTCACCCAGAGTTCAGTGTGGGGCTGCGGTGGGGTCGGCTGATGGCTGAGGAGTCCTCCCTCCAGAAACGACAGGAACCAGATAACAGGCTGGAAGGGCGCCACTGCCAATACCAGAGGCCAGCTCCCCTCAACACGGTCAACAAATATTTACGAAACAGCGACTCTGGAGCCAGACCGCGCGGGGTCAGCGCCTGGCTGCACCACTTATTGCACATGTGACCTCAACCGCTCCGTACCTCAGTTTCTCCAGTTGTCAAGTGGGACGAGGAGCCTGATCTCCCAGACTTCTTTTGAGGAAGCACCTTGTCTGGTGTGGAATGGGAACGGCACAAGAGACAGCCACTGCCTCTTCCTCTTCATTAATAATTTTTTTGGCCGGGCGCGGTGGCTCAAGCCTGTAATCCCAG
>NW_016107474.1:3195025-3207388 GCF_001604975.1 Cebus imitator | reverse complement strand
AGAATCTTGCTCTGTAGTCTGGAGTGCAGTGACACAATCTTAGCTCACTACAACCTCCCTCTCCCGGGTCCCAGTTCAAGCAATTCTCCTGCCTCGGCCTCCTGAGTAGCTGGGATTGCAAGTACGCGCCATCCAGCTAATTTTTGTATTTTTAGTAGAGACAGGAATTCACCATGTTGGTCAGGCTGGTCTTGAACTCCTGACCTGGTGATCCGCCCACTCCAGCCTCCCAAAGTGCTGGGATTACAGGCATGAGCCACCACGCCTGGCCTTTTTGTTTTTTTGCTTTGTTTTTTGAGACAGAGTCTCACTGTCGCCCAGGCTGCAGTGCAGTGGTACAATCACGGCTACCGCAACCTCGACCTCCCGGGCCGCCGACATCCCCTCACCTCAGCCTCCTGAGGGGCTGGGTCTACAGGCATGCCACTAAAATTGGCTAATTTTTTTTTTTTTTTACTTTTTATAGAGAGGGGTTCTTATCATGTTGCCCAGGCTGGTCTCAAGTGATCCACTCACCTCAGCCTGTCAAAGAGCTGGGATTATAGGTGTGAGACACCTTGCCCAGTCCTTATTATTATTATTTTTTATTTTTAGGATTGTTATTATTGGCCTGGTACTGAGTAGTAAAAAGGAGACACCTACCCCTGCCAGCATGGGGCTAGATGCCTGGTGGAGTTCAGGAAAGGGTGAATCTAGGCACAAGTACATACAGTGGAAGGTTTGAGAAGGGACCCCTGTTTGAGTTTCCCAGTCGCCCCAATTGCAGGAAGGTGGAGGCCACACCTTGCACCTTCCCACCCGCCAGCCCCATCTCCTTTCACACACGCCCCTGCACCTTGCTCTCCCTGCAGCCAGCGTCCCCGCACGGCTACCATTTCCCCCTGGCCAGTGAAGCACCACCAAGAGGCAGACACTACAACCACGGTGGCAAGAAGCCCAGGCCAAAGACAAGAGTTCAGGTCCCACTAAGAAGGTCTGACCTGGCTGGGCACGGTGGCGCAAGCCTGCAATCCTCTAGGAGGCTGAGGCAGGCGAATCACGAGGTCAAGAGATCGAGACCATCCTGGCCAATATGATGAAACCCCATCTACACTAAAAATACAAAGAATTATCTGGGCATGGTGGCGCATGCCTGTAATCCCAGCTACTCAGGAGGCTGAGGCAGGAGAATCACTTGAACTTGGGAGGTGGAGGATGCAGTGAGCCGAGATCATGCCACCGCACTCCAGCCTGGCAACAGAGCGAGACTCCATCTCAAAAAAAAGCTCTGGGACTTGCTGCAAATAATTCCACCTCCGTAACAATAATAACGACCGTGACAAAATCGTAATGATGAGAATTACACTTATCACTCGAATCTCAAGCGCTAACTTCATCCTGGGCACCATCTTCAGGGGACCTGCTCATTCCATTTCTTGCAACAGAGGGTGGGCACCTTTTCTCCTGCTCAGGACTGGATAGTAACTAAAGATTTTAGGCGTGGCCAGCCCAGACGGTCTCTGCCCAAGATTCAACTTGGCCATTATAATGTGAAAGCTGCCAGAGGAACAGGCGTGGCTGTGTGCCAATAAAACTTGACTTACAACAGGCCTGGCCATGGATTGCTGACCCTTGCCTTCCACTGATCCCGAGGGAGATGCAATTATGGATCCCATCTTACAATGGGAAAACAGACTCAACTCAGAGCATCAGTCACTTGCCCAAGGACACAGCTCACAAGTGGCAGAGCCTGACTTCAAACCTAATGCCCAGCCTCAGTCCTCTTGCCTGTCAAACAGGAGGAGCAGGTACCTGATGCCAGCCCGACTGGGAACTGCCCCCGGGGCAATGGCTGGACAGGCGGGTTCTGGGCCCTTGCTCCCTGCAGTGTCTGGGATCTGGCATCAGGCACGGAAACCAAGTCCAAGAGGCTGCAGAGCACCCAGGAGTCAGGCTCGGTGGGGCGGGGTCTGCCTGTCATCCAGAACCTCAGGCCCGAAGCAAGCCAGGCTGGCTGCTGCACCTGAGCTCCCTCATTCCCAGATCAGCGTGGCAGATGAAGCCAGCTTCATGTCCCAGCTCTGCTGCTTCCAAGCTGGGCAAACTGCTGAGCCCCTAGGCCTCACTTTGCTCATCTGTTAAATGGGCGGATGGCAGCACCTATCTGAGAGAGAGAAAATGAGATCTACAGAGAGCCCACAAAGCATTTGTAACAGGGCCTGATAGCACTCAAGAGGACCAGGCCATGGCTGGGCAGGTAAAGCCTGTAACCCCAGCACTTTGCGAGCCCAAGATGGATGGATGACCCGAGGTCGGGAGTTCGAGACCAGCCTGGCCAACATGGCGAAAACACATCTCTACTAAAAATACGAAAATTAGCCTGGCATGGTGGCAGGTGTAATTCCAGCTACTCGGGAGGCTGAGGCAGGAGAATCTCTTGAACCAGGGAGGCAGAGGCTGTTGTGAGCAGAGATCACACCGCTGCACTGCAGCCTGAAAGAAGACAAGGCTGCTGCTGTTACCATCACTCTCAAGACATTAACCCCAGGCCTGGGAAGCCTGGGCACCTGAGTGTGGTTCTTCCCCGTAAGCCCTCACCCTGAATATTACACTAAGACAATAAAGCGTAAAACCCCAGTGGGGACTTTAAATACAACCAAAAAAACTATAATGCAGGAAAAGCCTGCACCCACAGGCTGAGATTGGCTCCAACCTCCCCTCCCCTCATCTCCCTGGGGGTCGTGACAAAAGTCACCCCTCCTGCCTGCCCACTGGGGGCTTTACACCAGCCTGGGCAGACCTTCCTTAATAGCTTTGAATTTCCTAGCCTGACACTTCCTCCTCTTCTGAGACTCTGTGTAAATAGAAAATCGGTCACCTGATGAATAAATATGCACCAGCAGCCTCCAGTGGCAGGTGAAGAGGGGTGTAGATTACAAACACCTGTGCTTTGAAGACGCCCTGTACTTAAGAAGATTCATTCCTGGCACAAGCTTGTCCTGAGCGCCTCCAAGGCAGGCACAGCTGCGGGGGAGGCACAAGCTCTCTGCTTTTCCCCAGCCACAGCCCAGGAGGAGGCAGACAAGAAAAACCCAGATACAGCATGAGAATCTGTTACATTTTGGGTTAAAGGGCTCTGGGGAATGTCACCGCCTCACACCCAGCCCTCATTTACCTGGAATCTTCCAATGGGGGAGATGGCTCTGAGCTCCCATAAGGCTCATTCCACCCTCGCCTTACAACCTTTATTTTACTAAGTTGGGGATTCCCGGTTCTAATTTGGATTGGATCCGCTAAGGGAAGTGCGGAGGGAGGGAAAAGCCAAGCTTGCTGTTTGTTGATTTGCATTTCCGGCAGTGGATGGGGGGAGGAAAGAGATCAAGAATGAAATGGAAACGCTGGGAAATATTCAGTATTCTTCCTATAAAAACAGCATAGACACCAAGCAAAAAAACATGGCCCTGGTCAGTTACTGGGAACTAAAACAGACACCACGAAACTCAAAAAGAATAAAGTACAGAGTTCCTAAAGCAGGAGTTTTTCCTGCCTCTCCCCCCCCCTTTTTTTTTTTTTAAGTCATTTGGACTCTGGTGACCCTCCACCCTGCTCTATTAACTCAGTGAAAACGTTTGCCCTGGTTAGGGCAGCAAAGGCCAGATCCAAGGGCAGTGGGTCCTATCCAGGCCCCTTCCTCCCCCCACACACTCCTTATGGGGACTCCAGGGCGAGGTGGAAGCCTCAGCAAAAGTGACAGGATCTTCTGAACAGAGAAAGAAAAAAAAAAAAAAAAACCTGAAACCGAACACCCGGCCACGTGCACCTCTCCCCAGCAAAACAATTCAGAAATAAAGCTCCAGGGCAGCGGCTTCTGCAGAATTTTATAAGCCTCACCACTGGAAAATTAGGAACTTCCCCTCTCCTCTCTATACCCCCACATCACCTCCTCCCCCTACACCCCACCTTCATTAGGTACGGTGTGTCAAAGCTGAAGGGAGATCACCTCAAAGGGAGGGAGGAAAAATAAAATTAGCTCATTCCTAGAACCTGTGGCCACAATCAGCACAACCTTCCTGACCTGCGGTCACATGGCCCTACCTGGGGCAGGCCGGTGCGTTTCTCCCCGACGCCAGGGGGAACAGGGGTGGTGGTGCCGGGGCGCCGTGGGGGAGGGCCCTGGGGTCCACCACCGAGGGCTCCCTCGCCAGAATTTCGGGATCACCAGCTTCCATTTAGTCTACACTCAATTTTAAGGTTTAGAAGTCCAAATAAGGTGAATTCAGGAGGGGCTCCCCAAACCTCCAGCTGTCAGCACCCCCCTCCCCTCCAGGCTGAAAGCGCGACTAGCCCCGAAACAGAAAGTTACAGGGCGAGCGGCTGTCACGGCGCAGGAAGGTTAAGGAAACAGGAAGCCACGCCAAATACCCTCCTGAGCTTCCCCGGCCCCCTCCTCCGACCTCGGCGGAACAAAACCTTCCAGGGAATCCCAGGCAGGAAGGGGGGCGACGGGATGGGGGGGCCGGCGAGGGACGCTCGCGCTTAGACCGCGCAAGGGGGTTGGCTGGAGCGAGAGGGAAATCAGCCCCAGGACTGGGGTGGGGGGCATGCTACCCGATCGGGGCGGCCTGCAGCAAAGTAACTTCACACTCGGCGCGTAATTCACCTTGGAAGGCTTAAGTGCCTCGGCCGCTCGCCGCGCCGCCGCGGCGGAGCCGGCTCCGGGCAGACAAAAGGAGCGAGACGCGCAACCCCCGGCGGCGGCGAGGTGGGGGCGGCGGGCCGGGTGGGCGCTCCCCGCCGCACGTAGCCGCGCACACCGCGGGCTTGACCCAAGCGGGAGGATCCGAGGCCGCGCGCGCCCGCCCGCGGGGGGCACCGCGGACCCACTGCCCCGACCCTGGCTGGGGGGTCTGGGAGGGGGGTCGGATGAGGGAGGGTCCCGGGCGCGCCGGCGCCGCGCGGGACCCGGGGAGGCGCACGGCTCGCTTACCTGGTAAGTAATACAGCGGCGGCTTCAATCCAAACATGGTTCAAATTAGAATTCCATAGTGGCCAGAGAGGGATAAAGAAGGAAAATAATATTAAAACCCAGCAATGAACAAAAAGCACCGTTCAAGCCACGGCGCTCAAAAATGTCCAAAACAATAAAATAAAGGCAGAAGAGCGATCCCGAGAGCGACGAAAAAAAAAATCAGTCTTTTTCCCCCCCCAACACAAGATGATCAAAAGGCTCTCTCTCCGGCCAGCGCCCGGGCAATTTCGGCCACCTTGGCCCTGGCAGATCCACAATGAGGTAATTGACGACCAAGGACGGGCCGGAGCCTCCACGGCTGCCCGGGTGTCTTCGCCGCGTGTGTATTTTCTGCCTTTTGGACTTGAGATGCAAATTAAAAAAAGGAGGGGGGAGCACGGCGGAGGGAAGCAGGCGGGGAAGAGAAGCGAGAGAAAAATAAAGGGGGGAGGTGAGGGTGATGAAATTGGGGGGTTAAGATCTTCAGGGATTACTCATTTGAAAGGAAAAGGGGGGGGGAAGAGAAAAAAAAACCAGCCCCCAAGACGTGCGAGTAGCAATCTCTCCTCCATTCAGCCATTTGAATGTCAAGGGCGAGGGTCAAGAGACCTGTTTCCAACAGGGTTTCACGTTCAGAACCAGAAGGAAAAAGGAAGGGGGGGCGGCGGGAGGGGGTATCTCTTGTTGCCAAGGAGAAATCGGCTTTGTTTTGTTTCCCCTTAGCTACTGGATGAGGAGGGGCGGGGTGGCGGGGAGAGGAGGAGGGGGCGAGCGGGAGAGGGGAGAGGAGAAAATTAATACCCAAACAGCCAAGAAGTACCGAGGGGGAGATTTCTTCTCGTAAATAAAAGCAGCAACGATTGCAAACAAGTCTCCGGCAGGAGAAAGCAGGCCGGGGCGCCGGCTCCCCTCCCCCTCTCGCCACCAACACCCCTCCCCCCTTTTTTGGTTATCTCCCTGGCCCGGCGTCCCACCACTGACTCAGATAGAGGGGGTGGAAGGAGGAGGAGAAAGAACTCGCGGGGGCTCTGGCGCCTGGGCAGAAGGAGGCAGGAGGAGAGCGGGGAGGCAGGCAGAGCGCACGGCGGTGGAGAGCCCCTCGATCAATTTTCATGCAAGAATCATTATCGGTAAATTGGAAAGCTGGCTGCCTGACAGCAGATTTGTCTCCCCTAATGAAAGCGAAAGGGTAGGGGCGCAGCGGCGGGCGGCTGAAGGCGGCGGCGGCTCCTTCCGTCTCTACGCGGCATCTTCCAACAGCTCCATGCTTCGCAGGGCGATAATAATAGTTTCACTTGCGAGCTTCCCCCCGCGCGGCCGCCGAGCTGGGCGGCACATCCATGCGGACGCGAGCGGGGCGCAGGAAGCCGGGCACCCCTCTCCAAACCTGGGGAGGGTGCCGCTGCCGGAGGCGGGGTGCTCCCCTTCGCTCCCAAGCGGGGGCCGTTTGCAAACAGTGGGCGGCTGCGGGCGCCGCTGGTCCCCCCTCCGGCTGCCCAACTCCGCGCTCTGGCCGCCCGCCCGCCCGTCCTCCCTCCCTCCCCACCCACGACTGACAGCTGCGGGAGCCAGGAGTTCGCTCTCCGCCAGGACCCGGGAGGAGAATCCCCACACCGTGACCCGGGGCCGCCTTGTGTGGAACCCACGCGGGGCTGCGGCAACGCACACGCCGGCCGGCCCCGGTGAGCTCCTCGGGCGAGCGGTTTGTTTCCCTCCTTTCTTTCCCTCTCACCCCTCACCCCACCCCCTAAAAATCCCTGTTGCAAGTGTAATCAAATGCTTGATAGCATCTCCCACACTCTCCGTGCTCTGGTGCATTATCAGATCCGGGAAGGCATGCTTCCAGGCAAATAGACCTAATAAACGCTATTACTGGGATTCTGCAAGCCCCGGCTGCACCATAGTAACGAGAGCCCCGGCTAATTTGGTTTAAGAAAACGATCGACTGCACAGAGTGTGTGTGAGTGTGGAGCCTGTATCTCTCCTCCCCACGCCGCCTCCCTTTCACACCAGCTCAAGAAGGCCCCATGTGATAATTCCCCAAATCGAAGGGGAAAAAACCCTGCCGCCAAACCACATCCTGTGCGCTCATTGTCCAGCCCAGCGATTTTAAAGAGACAGGATCCATTTACCCACGTCCCCCGACCCCCTCCTTGAACGCACGCTGCAAAGCTGCCTCTTGATGTGACAATTTATTTTCAAGCCCTTTTACCTCCTGAAGGGCCCCTCGGTGGCACAACCAGCGGGAATCACGACTTGGTGACACTAAGGGGTCACCTTTTGACCCCAGATAACAATCATGGTTTGAGGAACAGACCTGAGCCCGCAGGTACGCACGGCGGGGCACCGCGGTCACGCCGGGCTTGGGTTCCTGCCAACGCTCTCCAACCACTGCGTAAATCAGGGGTCCCCAGCGGCAGCCCCGGGGTCCCTGCTAAACGCTGCGGCTTCAAATGACAGCTGAACTCCCGGAATACGATACCCTAGAGAAAAGCTCGGGTGGGCACATTGGAGGAGGCTGGGGGCGGGAGCTGCGTGCCTTTTGACCTTTCCAAGCCACTCGCCAAACCCTCGCCTACCCCGCCAGAAAAAATCTTAAATGAGCTGGGCGGAGCGCTCGCCGCCGCGGGAGGGGTGGCGCTCTTCCCCGCTGCCGCCTGCGGCTCGGTGGCTGCGGCGTGCGGGCGGCCGCCTTCCTCCGGGGCCCGGCCGCCGGGGGTGCGAGGAGCGTCTCGGAGTCCCCCAGCTCCCTGCTGTCCCCGCCTGGCGCCCCCTCCCCGCGGGCGGCCGAGCGCACGCGTGCGCAGGGGAGGGCGCCAGAGCTGCTGACCTGGAGGAAACCGGCCGCCCGCGCCCGCCGCCAGCCTCAGGCTGCTCCGCCCCGCGCTGACCCTGGAGGTCGCGCCAGGCCCTCGGCGCCGGCGGCCCTTTGTTTCCGGAGCTGCGTGGTGGTGCGCTCTCTGCACCTCCCCTTGCACCCGCCGCCGGCGGCGGCCTGGCAAGCGGGGCGGCGGGGTCGGGGTCCAGCACCTGCCCTCCCTGTCCCCACCCTGCACGCCCCGCCGGGCCTCCCCTCCAGCCCCCGCTTCCCCCTCCCACCCATTTATCACCCATTTGTCACCCGCGCGCTGTTCAATCTGTGCCCCTGGGGGGCCGGGGTGGGGGGGTGGCGACGGCCAGGACCTGGGTTAGACCGCCCACCCGCTAACGCCTCAAATTGGAAAAGTCTCCCATCTTACTTAGGGGGAAAAAAACTATTTTTAAAAGACCCTAAACTATCAGTTTCTGTTGTCAGTCTTTTATTGGTTTTTAATTCTCCGGGATTACACGAACAACAGTAGTAATTAATACTAAACCTTCTTCTACTGTATATGCTAATGGCAGGAGCCATAAAAATTAATTTGCAAACATGTCATTACACAATAGCTGTACAGGCAATAAACCTGTAATTATGGGCCAATCACAGGCATGGTACAGAGGGAAGGGTGCTCCCCCAATCTGCTGGGTGCCCCCCTTCCCCTGCTCCAGCGGGGAACACGATGCCAGAAAGAAGCTTGCCTCCTGGGAGCCACCTGTGGGGAAAGGGAAAGGGGTCTCTAGTCTGGAGCTCCCATCAGCCTGGCTTCCAGGCAAGACCACTTGGAACCAGCCATCAAGGTCCACCTGAGACTGAAACTGACCAAGGAGAGGCAAGGCTGGGGCTTGGAGAGCTCCCCAGGCCTGGCTGGTGGTGGGTAGGCCAGACCAGGAAGGAGAGGACCAGAGAGGAGCTGCATGCTGGTGGGCCAGCTCCCAGCTGATTTTTGCTTCCTTCTCCAAGACAAGCATCTCCCCCAATAAGTATTTGAATGCCTGCATCGAATTACCTAATTGCTTTTAGCCACACCCTTGGGAAAGAGAGCTGTAAGATTCTAGTGATGGCTCAGCCTCCTCTGGCCCTGGGTCTGGACGTCTCAAAGTAGGTTAGTGACATTTCCTGGTGACAGGGACCTTTGTAAGGGAGGAAAATATGAGATTCACCATGGGAGGGTGGTTACACCGCAGCTGCCGACCCAATGCCAAGCAGCTGAGGAACAGTAAGGAACCCCACCGTGCCCCGCTGCGGCCTCCCTGGCAGCTTTCCATTGAATGTCCGCTTGTTTGCCATGATGGGGCTGAACGCAGTAGTGGGAAGGATTTTCCCCTTTCCACTGACCCTTGTGGCTTGGCTGTGGTTTTTGGAAGCCATCACTACAGCCATTCATTCCCAGGGGAGCCGCACTCCCACCTCTGAGGGTGCCTATGGCCTGGCTAGGGGTCACGGGCCACTAGTCTAGGCCATACCAGGATGGAGTGCCAGGTGCCCAGGTGAGAAGGGCAGTGCCCTTTGTAAGATTTCATCCCAGAGGGATTCTGTCCAAGCAAAGGATGTCTCTATTTCTCTCCACCCACACTTCTCCGGAAAACCCCAGTGGTGGCAATGCCCTCTCTCCCTGTCCCTGAGCTCACCGCTAGAGAGGAGTCAGACATTTATGGAAAAGAGGTAGGAAACTGGGCAGTCTGGACCACCTAGACCTGAGCCTCCAGGTACCCCTTGTTAAACGCTGGGGACACCATGGAGCAAACTCGCCCTGCACCTACCTGAGAAACCCTGCCCATGCTGCAAACCAACCCAGGGTCAGAGGGAAGAATGGGGCCCAGCAGCTCAGGGCCACATTCTGAATACAGCAGACAAAAAGAGAAAATTCAGTGGCTCACGAGTAGGAGGCTGAGGTGGAAGGCAGATCACCAGGTGAGGAGTTCAAGACCAGCCTGGCCAACATGGTGAAACCCCATCTCTACTAAAAATACAAAAAAAAAAAAATTAGCTGGGCATGGTGGCACTCACCTGTAATCCTAGCTACTCGGGAGGCTAAGGCAGGAGAATTTCTTGAACAGGGACCTGGGAGGCGGAGGTTGCAGTAAGCCAGGATTGCGCCACTGAACTCCAGAGCTAGAGTTGGGCTACAGAGCTAGACTCCGTCTCAAAAAAAGAAAATTGCTTCATCTCTTCATCTCTATTGGGAGAGAAAAACCTCTCAGGAGGTCGTATGTAGCCCACCAAATCCCTACCCTGAAAATGCAGGGACCCCCAATCATCTGTACCTTCACAATAGAGGGTCTCCAGACTCCTCTAGCGGGGCCGCCTTCACCACAGCACAGAGACAGCCTAGCTGGCCAAGAGAGTCAGCTGAGAGCAATATAAATAGCCTCCCAGCACGTGCTAGGAAAATTGAGGCTGCAGGCTGGGGCCTGGAGTGCACGAGGCGGGTGCCTCGGCTGGGAACTGTGCCCACGGGCATCTGGTGGTCCCGCAAGGCCAGGCTGCAACCAACCCCTGTGGAGAGGGGCCCTGCTCCCCAGATTCCAGGAAAGGGAGGGGCAGGAAGCTGCATGGCTAACCTGGAATGCCCTGTCTGTCCTCTGGTGGGCAGCCTCTGTTTCCCTCTTAGGGTAATAATACCAGCTGATGCTTCCCACGTGCTCAGTCTGTGCCAGCTGCTGTTCTAAGCACTTTTCCTGGATAGCGCATTGGATCCTCCTGACAATCTTGTTCAAGGTCACCATGAGTTCCATTTTTCAGATGAAGCACAGAGAGGTCAAGCAACCTGCCCAAGGACACACAGCCAGTGGGTGGCAGGGCTGGGGTGGGAACCCAGGCTGGCTCAGAGTGCATATTCATTACCATCAGGAAAGGTTTGCAGTCAGACTTCAAATTCCCTCTGGGCCCCACCCTCTGCATGCCCTTGGGTGGTGATGTCAACATTCTGACCTCAGTTTCCTTACCTGGAAAATGAGGTGAATCACCCCTGCACTTGGGGCAGATGTGTGTAATGACTGTGGCGACAGGTGCACAGAGACTCCGCGCACAGAGCAGCCATCAGTCCTGTGACTTGGATAACAGTGGTAAGGACACTAACAGCAGCTCCCACGGATGGGGCCTCAGGCACCGGGGCTCCACGCTGCCAGGTTTCCTGCAATGTCGTCTTACTTGGGACCTGCCGCAGCATCCCCTCCCCTTGAGACAGACACCGCAATGGCCATTACCCAGTTTTGTGCATAAGGATGCTGAGGCCGAGAAAAATGAAGGCACTCACCAAGGGCATACAGGGAGGGGACACACCCTGTTTCTCTTTCTGTCTGGCTCTAGTTCTGAAGTCACTGGACTGTCTATGAACATTCCAAGTCTCAGGCCAGTCTGAAGTTGAAAGAGAAAAGAGAACCTCTGTCTGGTCGCACCTCACAGTGACTTCTGCATATCCAGCTTCTGTTTTTACCTTTGCTTGGTGGGAGCTACAGGGCACGCCCCACCCACGTGTGCTGTCTCATCTCAGAGCCGAGGCCTAGCCAGCCTACCCCGGGCAGCAGGAGAATGGTAATCTGCCAAAAGTTATGTCCACATCGCCAGGTACAGTGGCTTATACCCATAATCCCAACACTTGGGAGGCCGAGGTGAAAGGACTTCTTGAACCCAGGAGTTCAAGACCAGCCTGGGCAACATGGTGAGACTCCATCTCTACAAAAATAAAAATAAAAATGTTAGCCAGGTTTGGTGGCATGTGTGCCTATAGTCCCAGCTACATGGGAAGCTGAGGCAAGAGGATTTCTCGAGCCCAGGAAATCAAGTCTGTGGTGAGCCATGTTTATGCCGCTGCATTCCAGCCTGGGTGACAGGGCAAGACCCTGTCTCAAAAAAAAAAAAAAAAAAAGAAAAGAAAAGAGATAAAAGGTATGTCTGCCTGGTACCTGTGAATGTGGCCCTATTTAGAAAGAGTCTGTGAAGATGTAATTAAGAATCTCCACGCCAGGCACGGTGGCTCTCACCTGTAATCCCAGCACTTTGGGAGGCCGAGGTGGGCAGATCACCAGGTCAGGAGTTTGAGACCAGCCTGGCCAATGTGGTGAAACCCCGTCTCTATTAAAAATACAAAAATTAGCATGGCGTGGTGGTGCGCCTGTAATCCTAGCTACTCAGGAGGCTGAGGCAGGACAATCACTTCAACCTGGGTGGCAGAGGTTGCAGTGAGCTGAGATCACACTATGGCACTCCCGCCTGGGCAATAGAGTAAGACCCCGTCAGCCGGGCGCGGTGGCTCACGCCTGTACTCCCAGCACTTCAGAAGGCTGAGGCAGGTGGATCACGAGGTCAAGAGATCGAGACTATCCTGGTCAACATGGTGAAACCCTGTCTCTACTAAAAATACAAAAATTAGCTGGGCATGGTGGCACATGCCTGTTATCCCAGCTACTCAGGAGGCTGAGGCAGGAGAATTGCCTGAACCCAGGAGGCAGAGGTTGCGGTGAGCCGAGATCGCGCCATTGCACTCCAGCCTGGGTAACAAGAGTGAAACTCCGTC
>NW_016107474.1:3165977-3193490 GCF_001604975.1 Cebus imitator | reverse complement strand
AAAAAATTAGCTGGGCATGGTGGCGCGTGCCTGTAATCCCAGCTACTCAGGAGGCTGAGGGAGGAGAATTGCCTGAACCCAGGAGGCGGAGGTTGTGGTGAGCCGAGATCGCGCCATTGCACTCCAGCCTGAGTAACAAGAGCAAAACTCCATCTCAAAAAAAAAAAAAAAATCACATTAATTATATAAATATATTAAACTATCACAGTACCTCCCCCACAATTTTTTTTTTTTTTAAGCAGCATACAAAAGAGAAGACACACAGGAGAGACACCACGTGAAAACAGAAGCAGAAACCGGAGTGATGCAGCCACAGGCCGAGGGACGCCCGGACCCCCGGGTGCTGGACGAGGCAGGAAGGAGGGTCCGCTGAGTCCGGAGCATGGCCCCGCTGACATGGATTCAGTTTCACTCCGTGAGAGAACACCTTTGTGTTGTGTTAAGCTGCCACCCCATTTGCAGTGATGTGTTATGGCAGCCACAGGAAGCTCATACATCCTATCACTTCTGTCAAACGACCTCTGTCCTACCAGCCCCGGGAAGCCCTGGGCACTGTCCAAGTCTGGAACCCGCATGCTTTGGGCCAGCTGGGTCAAGCTGTCCTTCAGGTGTGTCACAAGGGCTCAGACTGAGGTAAAGTATCCCGAGGCCCTGGACAGGGGTGTGGTGAGGCTGCCCGCCCTCCACAAAACTCACGTCAACACTCCACTGGGACCTGCCCGCTCTCATCTCACCCCCTCGTGACACGCATTTGCCAGCCAGGATTTGGGTGGAAACCTGGCCCCAGGAGATCATCGGATGTGGCCATCTGCCCCGGGAAGTGGCCCACCAGCTTTCCTGAGGGTCAGCCTCTAACTGCTAGCCTTGCGCATGCCTGCAGGTCCTGCGGGGCCAGGGGGACTGCAACGACAAGAATCTCTGGTAGCCAGCTTCTCACCAAGCCATGCCCTTTCATCCCAGCCTCTAGGGCAATTGTGCGCAGCCAGATGACCAAGTTCTGGCCAAGAGAATGTGGTGGACGGAATAACTGGCCACGTCCAGGCCTGGCCTGGAAGAGTTGCCTATATGAGCCTCTGTTTTCCCTTCCTGGGTCTTTGTAATGGATGCCGACTCCCAGGATGACCCTGAGTGCAGATACTGAAGCTGGCAACACCTCCATCAACTCCCCAAATGATGCTCAGGGCAGAGGCCCTTGTCCTGGCTCCCCACCAATCCTACATTATGTGGGCGTGTCCTTAGGAAATAAATATCTACTGCACAAGTTCTGTTAGAACACGCTCCTGCAGTGTTGAGCCTCTCAGTTACGGGGGTCGTGTGAGATTAACTAACAGTACAGGCCGGGCGGGATGGCTCACGCCTGTAATCCCAGCGCTTTGAGAGGTTGAGGCAGGCGGATCACTTAGGCCATGAGTTCAAGACCAGCCTGGCAAACATGGTGAAACCCCAGTTTCTACTAAGAAACATAAAAATTAGCCGGGTGTGGTGGCGCACATCTGTAATCCCAGCTACGCAGGAGGCTAAGGCAGGAGAATCGCTTGAATTTGGGTGGCAGAGGTTGCAGTGAGCTGAGATTGGGCCACTGCCCTTCAGCCGGGGCAACAGAGTGAGAGTCTATCTCAAGAAAAATAAAAATAACAACAAATACCCGTAGGCCTCCTTTCCAGATGTCTGTGTTATGCCAGGTACTGTGTTACTTGCTTTAAGTACATTATCTTGTTACATCTTCACAACAAAAGTAAGTCTATTAACTTCTTTTTTTTTTTGAGACGGAGTTTCACTCTTGTTGCCCAAGCTGGAGTGCAATGGCATGATCTCTGCTCACCGCAACCTCCGCCTCCCTGGTTCAAGTGATTCTCCTGCCTCGGCCCCATGAGTAGCTAGGATTACAGGCATGTGCCACCATGCCTGGCTAATTTTGTATTTTTTAGTAGAGACTGGGTTTCTCCATGTTGGTCAGGCTGGTCTCGAACTCCAGACCTCAGGTGATCCGCCCGCCTCAGCCTCCCAAAGTGCTGGGATTACAGGCGTGAGCCACTGCACCAGACAACTATTATCTCCATTTTTCAGATGAGGAAATTAAAAAGGCCTAGAGAAGTAAAGTGACTTGCCCAAGTCACACAGCCAGTGAGGGAGAGTGCTCACACGGGAACTCAGACAAGCTGGAAGCCAGCCCCTGCTTTCCAAATCTCCATGCGGCCTCTCTCATCTCTCTGTGGCAGGAGATGGCAAAGACACTTTACCCAGAAACCCTTCTTAATTAAAAGCAAAACAAACAAAAAACAGGAAGGGCAAGAACACTGCGTCTGCAGTCTATATGCAAAGCTGTGTGTCTGGCCTCCCGTTCAGGCCTGCCCCTGGAGCAGCCTGCCAGCAAGCTCAGGATCTGGGAACTCTTTAAAATAATGGTTTACAAGACAGAGGCAGCAATATGACAAAAGGCCTTCCTTCCTATGGCTACGGAGATGCCAGAGAAACCAGACAGCGGCCGTGCTGGGGACTGCCCAGGCCACATAGCTCATCCCCGTGAAGGGACCCTCTGCCTGTCCTCGAACGCCTCCTGGGACGCAGACGGGCCACTTCTGGAGGGAGTCCATTCATAATCTCAGCCAGTTCTGCTTGTCAACACTCGGCATCGTGCAGAGCCAGCGGAGGCCTGGCAAGAACCGCTGGAAGGCACCGCGGAGGTCTCCGAGGGGAGGAGAAATAAGGGAGTAAATGCAGCTCCGCAGTCCCTGGACCAGCGGCCCACACCATCTGTGGACGCCGTGGCAGCCCGGGCACGGGTGGCCTCCGCACATCCTGCTCCCGCCACGCTCCGGCTCTGCTGCCTGGGGCAAACCGACAAGGCTTTCTTCTCCCCACTGGGGCCGGCCCTCCAGAGACGGCCCTGCTCCAAAACAGGCTTTGTGAGCAGCCCTGCCTGCTGTCCGCAGCTGGGGTCTGCTGGGCAAGAAGCCACTGCCAGGCTGTAATTCCCATGTGTGGATGACACACAGATCCTGCCGACTCCCCCTGGGCCTGACTGGTTCAGGCCGTGTAGCCCTCTGGCCAACAAGATGTGGTTTCTCCCAGCGGCTTCATCTCTGCCTTCCCCCTCATGCCGGGTGCGAGCTTTTTGGTGCGACAGACTGGAGTGGGGTGCCCGGGGGCCCTCTGTGCCCTTCTCTGCCTTTACCTTGCAAAGAAATCCGGAGTCACCCCTAGCCACTTCCTTTCCTATCAGAAAGACGCCTGCTCTTTCTGGGCTGTCCCTGTGGCTTGAACTGTCCTTTACCTGACCTCCGGTGGGTCATGGCAGAAATGATGAAGGAATTCTTGATGTGTCCCCAGTATGGGGTATTCAGTAGAATGGCTCCCTTGTCCTGGCACTTACAAAGCATGGGCATGGGTCAATGTTTCTCAGCCTCGGCACAACTGACATTGGGGGCTGGAAGATTGCTCACTGCAGGGGCTGTCCTGTGGATCGAGGGATGGTCGTCATGACCACCACTGCTACAGCCTGGCACGGCATCTGACGACTGTAATCCCAACACTGGGGGAAGCCAGGGTGGGTGGATCACGTGAGCCCAGGAGTTCGAGACCAGCCTGAGCAACACAGCAAAAACCCATCTCAACAAAAAAATACAATGAGCTGGGCGTGGTGGCGCATGCCTGTAGTCCCAACCGCTTGGGAGGCTGAGGCAGGAGGATCGCTTGAGCTTGGGTGACAGAGGTTGCAGTGAGCTAAGATCGCTGCCCTCCAGCCTGGAGGACAGAGCAAGACACTGTCTCAAATTAAAAAAAAAGCAGTTTCCAGATATGGCCAACTGTCGCCGGAGGAGCAAACCTGCCTCAGTAGAGAACCACTCGGATAGCCTAAAGAGCCAGTACCTGCGTGACACCACGTTAGACCTCCTTCTCCCATGGCCTTGAGCGGACAGCTGCCCTCTCCTGGCCCCAGCTTTACCACACACACATGTAGACGGCCCACGTAGGGGGCTCCGGCCTTCCATCTGTCTCAGATTCTCCACTGCTGCTTAGAACCAATGGTTCCAAGGCGGGGTAGCCTTGCGACTCAGGACAACAGGATCAAAAGGGAAGGGACACAGGGCCTGCCTCCCAACAGGGCTCATGCAAAAACACAGGGAATGGGGTGAGGACTGTATGGGGTGGGCAGCCCTGGTGCCTCTGGCATCTCACTTTTCTCCCTTTTCTCTGCAGTCCTCTTTCTCCCCAACCTAAACAAAGCCTGCTCTAAAAAGCAGTATCTACTATTAATCATTCACACTCTAGTATGAGTTAGCCTTACCTCTACTATCTCTATAGAATCCAGGCTGTATCCCCGGCTGGGGCCACCTCCTAGACCCTGGAAGAGGTATAGGATGTATTTGGAAAAGGCAGGGCACAGGAGACATTCTTACATGCATTTAAGCTAAAAACAGTGGCTTCTAGCTCATAAGGTCCCGTGATGAGGGACACTACTGAGTGCTCTGTATTACAGCAGCAGGGAGGGAGGGGCCCAGCCTGGTGCTGGACTTGGGGGAGGTCATGCGACTCAGAGGTAGCATGTCGAAGAGGCGGGTCCAGCAGGGCCACCCACAAACCAGGTGCTAGGCGCCCAGTCCCCCGGCGTCCAGACCATCAGTCTCTACGGCGAACACCAGCTTGTGCTGGGCTGAACACAGCACACAGGCCAGGGTGCTGTTAGCAGCCACAGTCCCAGCCCATGTGCCCCAGACAGCCCTTCCGGCTGTTTGTGGGGGTGGAGTCTCCCAGAAGCATCTCCGCTTCGGCTTTGCGTTGGGAGGCAGGCTGGCTGCGCCTGGGCAGAGGGAGACACACCTGTTCATGTCGGCATGGCGGGGGACCTACGGTGTGGGAGAGGATGCTGGGGCCCAGCACGGCCCTGCCCCTGTGGCAGCTGCAGCGTGGCTCTGGCCTTCAGTCTTCTCCTCTGTAGGACGCTTGGACGAAATGATCCCCTAGGCCCTCCAGCTCGGTGAGCCCATGATTAATAAAACTCAGACACACCATCTGCTCACTCTGACATTTAAGAAACAGAACGGGTTTCCAAAGAGAAAGCTGCCCTGAGCAGCCTGCTCCCCGCCTTCGCCTGCTGATCCAAATGTGGGTTCACACCCTCCCCGCATCCCAGCCCTGACTCTACAAATTCCAACATGCACACACACAATCACACGCAGAGTGGGCTCCCTCTCCTCCACCCAGAAGGTCAAAAACGGATGGGGTGGGGGTGGGGCAGGGCAGCCGAAGGCAGAGTCTTCTGGGTCTCCCACCCTTTACACTGCCTTCTCCACCCCAGGGCAAGGATGCATTTCCACAACCACACGTCTCCACACTTCACAACTCCGTGCCGAGACAGCCCCCCGCGTGCTCAGCCGGACCCAGTGCTGGGGAAGGAGACTGCTCTCCCCTTCTGCAGATGGGGATAGTCGGCCCAAGGTCACACCAGGGACAAGCAGCGAGGCAGGGACACGGCCCCTGGCAGAGTACACGTGTGTAGAACGATCTGTAGCACGCAGGGTCCACTCCCCGGTAATGCTCATCACCACCTCCCCGCCCTCTGCCCTCCACACAGCTCTTCACTGTGCAATGTGGCTCTGCCTCTTACACAAGGACGCAGAAACGGGGCCTCCGGCCCACTCTGGTCCCAGGCACAGAAGCGAACCCTCTGTGCTGTGCCTGTGCCCTGCCTTGGCCAGGGAGTGGCTGGCAACTGTGAGTCCTTAAGGCCAGGCTGAGAGGAGGGCAGTGGGGACAGTGTGGACCCCCAGGTGAGACTCTCCCATCAGCCACACTCAGGAAGGGATTTCACTTGGCCCAGGAGCTGAGCCGGGGCGGTGGACACATGGTCAGGACAGCGAGGCCTATGCCAGCCAGGTGGGACAGGCCTGCTGTGTGGCTTCTTCCGGGTACCCAGGCACGGCCTCCGGCAGGGTGCAATGGAAAAAGTCCCTCGGGAAGGCCCTAACCTAGGCCCTGGCAGTCCTGGATGACTGAGTCTCAGTCACCCCCAGCTCATCTGTCCTCTTGCGGCCCTCCTGGACCCCAGATGGTCAGCTCTCACTGTCCCAGCCTTGGCCTATCAGCCTCCCCTGCTGACTTCTAGATTCTTCCTCTGTGCTGGTCTCTTCCCAGACACAGCATGCAGCTGCTTATTCCCACCCTGACTGAGCTGGACAAAGTGTCTGCTGCTCCCCGCCATCCTCCCTGCAGGCACTGCCCAGACTCTCCTCCCAGGCGCTGTCTCCACCCCTACCCCAGTCCTGCCACACCACCCTGCTTGGAGAAGTGGCCTGAATGTTTTTCATAATGGTCAGCAAAACCAACCCAAAAAGCTAGGTAAGAATGTGCCCCCAGATTCTTTTTCTTGAGACAGGGTCACTCTAAAAGGAATGGGAACAGGAAACCCTCAAGCTGACCTAGTGCAGAGGCCACATTTGCCCAAAGGACATCTACAATGCTAGGAAACTTGAATTTCTGTTTTTATGGCCTTTACAGTCAAGGCGGAACACAAAGCCAAGCCTCAGGCACTTTGCACAAGTTGGGGATCTGATAGGAGACCCTCTCCACGGTAAGCTGGGACTTCAAAGAACTACCCATTCTGCATGAGTGACGAGCAATCGACCAGCCCCTGTGTGGAAGTACAGGCAGGGTGGCATCTCTAGTGCTGCCCAATGAACATCAAGTCCTGAACTGGATGAAGGGGGTCCAAAGCTGTGTCTCTAGGCATCTGCCAGACATGCAAGTCCTCCTGAAGAAAAGCACCTTCATTCAGGGCTTCAAAGTATGCCCACAAAAATCTTTCAAATACAATGAGCTGTACACAATCAAAAAGAACTAGGCACACAAGAAGCCACACTTCCCAGTTGAGAATCAGCAGCCACAACAGCTGACAGAAGCAGACCCGTGGTGACTTTGGAAAATGGAATTACAGGCACCTGCACAACAACCCCCGCTGACTTTGATATAAAATAAAAGACAAGCCTGCAGCTGTCTTCAGAGAACAGGAAATCCTAACAAGAGGAGCAGCACAGTCTCACCTCTCACCGCAGCGCCCCATGAGGGCCAGGCTCTCCGTTGTTCCCTGCCATGACCCCTGGAGGAATGCCCTGCCCACATGGGAGCTCAGTAGCAAACTAACTAAATGAACACACTGGACTCAGACCTTCAGGGAGGGCACAGGGCAGCCATCTGCCTGTTTCAGGTGAGCCTGGTGAATCATTCCAGTCAGTGAGCACACAGGTGAGAGGAGGTGATTAACCCCAGATTTCCCTTCAACGTGACATTTCTCTGTGTGAAGGCAGGCGCTAATGAAAAAACAAACCCAGCCACAGAACGGCCTCCACAGTGGAGAAAAACAACCCCGAGGTGTAATGACTATTGCAAAAAGCTGAATCCTTTAGGCCAAAACAAGCACCCCCCACCGTTATAATTTCGAGTTATCCATTCTTTATTACAAATCATAGCCTTGGCCTGAAAAGCTTCTACCAGGGATTCTTTCTGTGGGGGCAATTTTGGTGCCTGCAATTAGCTGAACAGGCAGCTTTTGTCCCTGCTAAAGCACTCAATTGCAGGTGTAATTAGGTTCCCTCACCCCTGAAATCTGCAGAGAGCCGCCCGCCTTGACTAACTGCACCCACAATTAAGTGCTTACGGGCATGTGGCTGGAGCCGGGAAACATGTGCACGTAGGTAATAGCAGGGGCACCAAGCAGGTTTGCAAAAATAGACACTGCGGTGGAGAGATCCAGCCTTTTTGGATTTGCTGTTGAAACGACTCTGTCCAGCAGGGAATAACGAGGAAAGACAAACACACCAATTAGGCTGGGACCATACATAAATAAACTACACAGCTCCTTCATTAAGATACTTACAGGAGTGGGCAAAGCTGTGCGGAGGCAGGGAAGGTGAGCCATGCCCCACGGGGCTGGCGCTGTGTGGGGGCACCAGCCTTGAAGAGCACCTAGAGTGGACGCCATGGTGGCTGGGATGCGAGGCTGATGGCAGACCCGCTCCTGGTGAATGCGGCTGTGGGCCACTCCAGGCAAGGGATACCGAGGCAGGTGGGAGAGATTTGGGGGCTGGAGAGGGACTGGTGGGATACGGGGAGGAGCACCAGAGGCACCCCAGGGGAAGAGGGAGGTAAAGGCAGGAAAGGAAATGAAGGGAGCTTAAATCCAGTGTTCAGGGAATGGCAGTGGGGCACTGAGCCTGCTCCCGGGTCCTTTTCCAAGAGCTGCTTGGTCTGGTGGGTGATCTCCTCCCCGCCAGCAGCGGCACCTGCCCTCTCCTTCTCCACTTCCTCCCCTCAGGGGCCTCCGAAGGTGGCAAGTCCCCAGTCAAACCACCAGCGGCTTCCAAGGCCGGGTCCCCCAGGACACCTTTAATGGAGACCCAGGCCCTTGTCAAGCTCCCTGGCTACAAGCATAGTCAGAAAAAGGAAAGGATGCCCGCGGCGGGAGGTGAGAGGCCACTGCGGACGGAGGGCAATGTCTGTATTTCTGCCCCTCAGCCCCCCACACTTGTCAATTCCCTGCTCGCTGCCCTATTGCCTGTCAACAGGAAAACCGAGCAGATGATAGTCGCTGCGCTCAGGCCAGGGACAAAAGCTTCCCTCTCTCCACAAGTCACAGCCACTGAAAGCAATTTGCCTTTTGCAGGGCTCAGCAGTCCTGGCTGAAAGCAAAGGGCAGAGGTAATATTTAGATAATTAAAAACCCACGGCTGGCAGCGGCCACAGGTGGCTCCAGGGTGGCCCGGCAATGGCTCAGAAAGGCCAGCGTGCGTTTCTTCTCCCCGCCCCTTCTGGCCTGGGTCTCCCGATTCAGCTACAGCTTCGGGACACAAGAGGCCAGCAATCCCGCCGTGACCAGTGGGGAATGCAGCCCAGGGAGGGGTCCGGGCCCAAGGCCCTCGCTCCGGGGCCGGCCTCAGCTGCCTCCCGTCCACTGTCGCCTCCCTGCCTTAGGCCTCTGTGCTGGCTGTGCCTCTGCCTGGCTATCCATGGCTCCTGGCTCTATCCCAGTCTGCGTGCAAACACCACCTCTGCAGAGAGGCCCTCATGACCTCCCCAGCCTCCTTTACCCGCACTCTCCTGTGGGGCTCTGGGTACCACGTGGTCTCTGAGTTCACACCTCGCTTTTCTGTCCATTCAGCCTTCTCTCCAGGGCGTCTTCGGCCTTCACCCCAGGGTCAGCTGTGCAGTGCGCACACAGTGACTGGACGAGTAAGCGGCTAGGTACGCAGCCACCCAGGCACCTCGAAAGGGAGCTGGGCATGAATCCAGATGGGGACTGTGACCTCTGAACCCTCTGGAAGCTTCCTTCCACGAAGGGGGTCCCTGCTCCATGGCAGCTCCAGCCCGGAGGGCGAACCCTGGCTGAGCTCCACCCCAGCTCTCAGGAGCCCGGCCAGGCAGCCCTCAAGCCTTCACTTAGCTTTGCCTTTGCATTTTTAAAGCTGGACTCAGGATCAGGGGTCGCAGAGGTCCCAGGAGCAGGCAGAGGTCCTCTCTCCTGCCCTTCTCCACTCCCCTGCTCTGAGCAGATGCCTGTGAAAATCAAAATCAGGATCGGCTCCTTTCACATGGCCCAGCTTCAATGATCTGTTGTCATGGGGACAGCCAGAGCGTGGCCCCCACCATCCACAGCTAACCTGTAGCCCCTAATTCTAGGCCCTGCGTCACCTGCCTTTCGACCAAACACTGCCCAGAGCCACTCATGAGCCACCACATGGGCAGCTGGAATTTCTCTCCTGTCTCGCTGCTGTGTCTGGGTTTCATTGGAGCCTTCCTGGGCGACGTGCTGGAGAGGGCAGGCCCACTCGTCGGGGTGGGGCCTGCTGGCTGGAACGCTCGATGACCTCGTCAGGCCTCCTGTTCTTTCTCCAAACTCACAGTCACCATTCCTCGCCGACTCATCCCAGGTCCTGAGTTTCTAGAGACTTCCCCTGTGATCGGCGATCTATGCTGACAGCTGCCCCATCCCTTTGCCTGTAGAAGTGGCAAAATCAGCCACACCTGACCCTGCTTAGGAGGCCTGGGGTGCCTCTTCCCTCCCTCTCACCCCTCAGAGACAGGAACAGTGAGATGGCCATTCCAGGCCAGCCAGGCTTCTGGGGTCGGGAGCCAGGAGGCCTGGGTTCAAAGCCGCCACCACGCAGGGCCTGTGGCCTCACGGTATCTCAGATCCTTGACGCACTGAGTGTAGGTGAAGGAGCTGCCTCCTGACAGCATGAAACATAGCAGAGCCCCAGCTGTTCCATCATCCGTGCTAGGCGAGGCCCTGGCCACGGCCCACACAGGCAAGGACTGCAGGGGCGCCCTCCTCCTCCTCTCTGGGAACTGAAGGCTCTTGGCCGACCGTCCTGGACTCCTGCAGCTTCTGGATGGGGTGGGGCCGTACTTCTCACCCCCATGCAGCCAACTCTGCTATTGGTTACTGAGAGAAGGTTTGGCCTCTCCATTTTTAAAATTTTTTATTATTTATTTATTACTTATTTTTGAGTTGGAGTCTCACGCTGTCGCCCAGGCTGGAGTACAGTGGCACACTCGCCTCTCTGCAACCTCCGTCTCCCGGGTTTCAGGGATTCTCCTGCCTCAGCCTCCTGAGTAGCTGGTTTTACAGGGGCCCGCCACCACGCCAGACTAAGTTCTGTATTTTTAGTAGAGGTGGGGTTTCCCCATGTCAGCCAGGCTGGTCTCAAACTCCTGACCTCATGTAATCCGCCTGTCTCAGCCTCCCAAAGTGCTGGGATCACAGGCAGCCTCTCCTTTTTCAGAGGCACCCAGTCTACACCTCCTGAGCACCAGCCACTTCCCTAAAGGAAGCAAGCTGGGGGGCCACGGAGAGAACTCAGAACTTCCTGGCCTTTAGCCACAGAAGCCTTGTTGGTGACCTGGCCAAACCCCATGAATCTCTAGAAGTGGCTGGGCCTCCCTCCTGGGGACTGTTCCCCCAAGACGTTCTCTCCAAGTTCCTCTGAATCTCTTTCTAGTGGCCTTCTGGGTCTGCTTTGCCACTGTCCCCTCTTCCAGCCCCTGTCCTGATGACTCGGCCCTTACTGTGTCTTCCATCTTTGAATCTCAAAGCCTAGGCCTAGGTGCTCAATAAATGCTTGCCAGGTATACAGCAGGTATCCAATGAATGCCTGTCAGAGAACACATCCGGCAGAGGCAGGGCCGGGCAGGGCAGGCCTTTGAGGCTGGAGGGAATTAAGAGAGGTGATCTGCTGGCCCTGTGGCAGTGGCTTTATTTCTGCAGGCAAAGTAGGGGTGAGGCCAGGGGCTGGTTCTGTGCTGGTCTCTCAGGCCCTGGGGCTGGTATCATGACACATGCAGCTCCAGGTCAGAGACAGGACCTACTGGTGGCCCCACCCACTTCTCCTTTCACCCAGTATCACCCCACCCCCCAGGAGCCTTCCTCTTATCGGCCAACTGTCACACCCAGAGGGCCACAGTGGCTTTGCTTTTTAATCCCTCTCTCCCAGGCCCAGATAAGGAGGCCAACCTTTACCCTCTGCTGCTTTCCCTCAGCTGCCTGGAAAAGCTCCCAGGTCAAAGCTCCCAGGTCACGCAGGTCTAGGGCGTCCATAAAATCCCACTGACTCCGGAGGTGACCCAGGAGGTGTGGAGAAGGAAGGCTGGGGCCGGGGTTTCCATCTGGGAGAATCTCATACCCCGAGACCTGGCTGTGGCCCCAGACAAGAGGAGGCAAAGGTGAGCGCCTCGTTCCCCGAGGGCCCCGTGACACCGCCTTGTGGTATGACCACGCTCTGAACTTGCTGCTTTACCATCTCGGCACCATGAGGCAGGAGCCAGAGTCAGCCGGGGCAACAGGGCGGGCCTTGCTCACGCCTCCCCCAGGCAGGCCACCCTGCTCCACCTCACTGGGCCTGGAGCCCTCTGGGGCAGGGGCTGGGTCTCATTTCTGTCTGTATCCTGGCCCTAAGAACGCCTGGCCCCTGCTCAGACTGTCTCTGCAGGTATGAGACAGTCCCACACAACCAGCTCTAAGAAATAGGTGTGTAAGGAGCTGCTGCCATGCTGTGCACACAGGCTCTGAGACCACAAGCTCCTCACTCCTCGTTCACATAGCCCCAACCGGAAGCAACCCAAGCCAAAGACTGGACCCAACCACTAACTCCCCACCACGGAACACGGCGCAACGAAAGAACAGGACATCAACACTCGCAGCAACGCTGACAGATGTCACAGGCAGAGGAGCGGCGCTGTGTGACTGCATTTCCGTGAGGGTCCACAGCAGGCAGCACTACCCCAGCCATCACCCAGAAGAAGCGACAGCAGGGCCCCCACAGACACTGCACGCCCGAGCTCATGGCAGCATGACCCACAGGGGCCAAAAGGCAGGTGCAACCCGAGAGTCTGCGGACGAATGACGGATCCACAGAACGTGGCACGCACACGCAGTGGAAGATGACCCTGCCTTAAAAAGGAAGAAAATGTGGACCCATGCCACAGCCTGGGTCCTGCACTGGGTAAAATGAGCCAGTCACAAAAAGAGACTGCAGGATTCCACGTGACATGATGTGTACTTTACCACGATCTTTAGCAAAAAAGAAACTGGCCAGGCGTGGCGGCTCACTCCTGTAATCCCAGCACTTTGGGAGGCCGAGGGTGGGCAGATCACTTGAGATCACGAGTTCAGGACCGGTCTGGCCAACATGATGAAACCTCATCTCTACCAGAAATACAAAAATTAGCTGGGCGTGGTAGTGCATGCCTGTAATCCCAGCTACTTGGGAGGCTGAAACAGGAGAATTGCTTGAACCTGGGAGGTGGAGGTTGCAGTGAGCCACCGCATCACTGTACTCCAGCCTGGGAGACAGAGTGAGGCTCCATCTCAAAAATAAAAATAAAAAAAAATAAAACATAGCCAGAGGGATGGAAAGCAGATGGCGGTTGCCAAGGCTTGGCTATGGCAGAGAGATGAGATCAAGAAGGAACACCAGGGAAGGAACGTTCTGGAGTAACAGGGTTGTTCTTGACTTTAGCAGGGTGGGGGTTACACAGACGTACGCGTGTGTCACACACCAGCGAGCAGTACCCTCACAATGGGTGCGTTTTATTGAATGCAAACAATCCCTCAGTCATGCTGTTTGTTTATTTTTAAGACGAGGTCTCCCTCTGTTGCCCAGGCTGAAGTGCAGTGACTGGATCACGGTTCACTGAAGCCTCCACCGCCCGGGCTCAAGTGATCCTCCCACCTCAGCCTCCCAAGCAGCTGGGACCACAGGTGCATGCCACCATGTCTGGCTAATTTTTAATGTTTTTTGTAGCAATGGGGTCCCACTCCCAGTGTGTTGCCCAGGCTGGTCTCAAACTCCCGGGCTCAAGTGATCCTCCTGCTGCAGCCTCCCGAAGTGCTGGGATTACAGGCACGAGTCACCACGCCCGGCCAATAACATTGACATTAAAAGCTAAAAACATACTTTGAACACCCATCTGCCAACATACGCATATTTATTTAGGAGTTATTTTTATGTACTATATGTTAAAGAGCTTTCCATTATGACATATGCAAACAGAAATTTCTTTCTTTTTTTTTTTTTTAAGAAGGAGTCTCGCTCTGTTGCCTACACTGGAGTGCAGTGGCGTGATCTTGGCTCACTGAAACCTCCATCTCTGGGTTCAAGCGATTCTCCTGCCTCAGCCTCCTGAGTAGTTGGCATTAGAGGTGCATACCACCACACCTGGCTAATTTTTGTATTTTTAATTTTTTTTCTTAGTAGAGATGGGGTGTCGCCATGTTAGTTGAGCTGGTCTTGAACTCCCATCTCAGGTGATCCACCCGCCTCAGCCTCCCAAAGTGCTGGGATTATAGGTGACAGCCAGTGTACCTGGCCAAACAGAGAAATTTCTAAAAAACAAGATGAACTGAATTCTAGCATTTTCTTCCAGAGCCTGCTGGGTTGCTATCCTCACCTTGGAGACCAGATCAACACTCTTCACAGGCAGCGGCTGATGCCTCCGGCAGGATAGGACACGGGGAACGGGCTGGTTTGAACTGGTCTGGGAGTACATGGGTCATGTTCTGGGGAAAATCTCAAGCCCCTAAAGTCTGCCAATGACAACTACCAAACCTGGGGCCACAGGCACAGGATTTTCGGGCAGACCCGTTTCATGCCGCATGCACTTTGTAGCTTCTGGGGCCCTCTGCCTACACCCTAACATATTAGAACAGGTGTGACCCCAAAATACACATGTAGCAGGTGGGCCAGAATTCTCCAAAGCAGCCAAAGTCGCCGCCTGGAGCCACAGGCCCATCCTGCCTTCCACCCGAGGCTGGACCCCGGGAGCTCTGCTCAGAATCCAGGCAGGGGTGGGGGCGACCACACAAGACACACAGACGGGGCATGTAAGGCAGTGATCACGAAGGAGGAGCCCAGAGAAACACCCAGGCTCACATTCCAGCTCTAGGCCAGACATGCTGGTTCACACCTGTAATCCAAGCACCCTCGGAGGCCAAGGCAGGAGGACTGCTTAAACCCACGAGTTTGAGGCCAGCCTGGACTACAAAGGGAGACTTCGTCTCTGCAGAAAATAAAAAGTTTAGCCTGGCGTGGTGGTGTACACTTATGGTTCCGGCTACTTGGGAGGCTGAGGCAGGAGGATGGCTTTGAACCCGGAAGGTCGAGGCTGCAGTGAGCCAGGAATGCGCCACAGCCTGCAGCCTGGACACCAGAGCAAGACTCTGAAACACAAAACCATCCCAGCTCCACCACATCTTAGCTGTGTGGCCTTAGGCGTGATCCTACGTGCCTCAGTTTCCCCATGCTTGGGGTCATCAAAGTTGTGAAGACTAAGAAGCTAATACACAGACCCAGTCTACACACTGTATTAAAACGGAGTGTCTGTGTCCGTGTTTGTGAAGGCTAACGCAGTCAACACACACAGCCCTCGGAGCAAGCCCAGTGCTGCAGGCTGGCTGCCGTTACTGTCTCCCTAGACACCGGGGTCCTGCCTACTCCACCCACCACTCAGGCCCTGTCTCCGTGGTCGTTGGCTCCCTGGGGAATCTGTGTTTTCTCCGAGGGCACCAGGGGAAGGGGAGGAGCGTCTCAATCAGCCAAAAGAGTCTCTTGCCTCTGCAGCCCAAGTCAAAGTTGGGTTTGTGTTTATCTACAAGTTGTCCTTTTCCTGACCTGCGCCCAGTACCTAGCCCCTCCCTGCGCCCATTGTCTCAGGAGCCAGGGCCATCCGGTCCATCCTGGGGGAAAACAAGGGAGCCCCCCGCCCCCATTTCCTCGGACTTCAAGTCCCTTGGCCGAATAAACACAACTGCACACAAAAGACATCCCGGCAGGGCCGTACAGCAGCGTGAGGCCAGGGCAGGCGGAAGGGGACAGGCGGAAGCCGCTGTTCCAGAACATTCTGTGTAAGGTGCCAGCAGAGCCATCCTTGGGTTCCAGGGATTCTTTCAGCAGAGGCTGGAGAATGCCTGTGTGGACAGCTCAGTCCCTCCTAGGGGGCTCCTTCCTCCCTCTCTCCTGTCCACACTACACTGACACGCCCTATCAGCATCTACAGGTGAGTCTGTGCTGGCCCCCCACCTGGGCAAGGGGCCATTTTCGGGGGTCAGCGGCCCTGAACAACTCGCTCCTCCTCCCAGGCTGTCTACGGCCACCATCTGACCTCTCTGCCCCAGCACTGTGTTTAGCGCCTCACAGGACACAGGACAGAGGGGCGCTGGCAGCTCGACACGCAGCCCTCTCAGAGCTGAGCCAGCCCCCCTTCCCACTTTCTCCTGCTAGCTCCAGAGATCATTTCCCAAACAAAGCTACTGCACCGAGATCGTTCAGTGGAGGCCTGAATCCAGGCAGCAAACCAAGCCAGAGGCAAAGGTGCGTGCATGGCATCGGCTGGCAACCTGCCTGCTCCCAGCACGCGGCGGGGCCTGGTGAGGTTCAGCCCAAGGAGGCAACCCGACAGCGCAGGTCACACAAACAGAAGCCGGAGCAAGTCGCCGTCCAGGGAGCACTGAGGGGCTACGCCTCTGCCCTGGGACGGAAGCTGCAGGAGCAGAATCCTCCTCACTTGGGCCTCATGGCTTCCCCTGGTCTCGGTCACGTTCGGGTTTTCCGTCCTCCGAGGAGACCGGACTGTCTTGGAAGGAATCGCCTCGCAGGCTGTAATCCCTTCCTGTGTATTCCGTCCATTAACTAGAACTTGGATCCCCTGGCTGGCTGCTCCGTGCGGCTTCAGGTAGCAATTTTCCATTTGTGTTTCAAATTTTAATGAACGCACCTGTCCCCTGGGCCCTCGCTGCAGACTGTAATCCTCACGGAGCGGGTCGCAGGCGTGTCACCCAAGGCTGGGCTCCAGCGGGATTTCTACAAGGGCTTGATTTCTCCAGGGAATCGCTCCAACGAAAAATGGTCCATGCCACAGCCTCTTCCACCTCCACCACCCTCCCCGCTGGCTCAGTGTCGAACTGGCTGCAAATCGTAAGATTATTATTTCTTTCCGACATCCCCAAAGTATCCTATATCCCAAGATAGAGAGCAAAGTTCAGCTCTGATAAGATTGCATCACTGGGGGGGAGATACATTCTTGCCCTTGCTCCCTCTGCCTCTGGCTAACATAATTCCTTTCTGATCTTACCCAGGGCATCCAGTCAGGCTGGGAGGCAAACAGGATAATCCATTTTAGAGAGATTGATCAATATCGTTAGGAGCCTTTTAAATGATTCCACAGGCTTCAGGGAGCCAGGGCAGACAGCTGCGCTGGGAATCAGTGGCTGGAGGAGGCAGGAGGGCAGGCGCTACCCTCAGGGATATCCAGACAGTCCTTCCATTTCCTACCAGGCTTCAAGAGCTGGTTCCCATCAGGGCAGGAAGGCCGGGTACATGCAGGCAGGTTGTGCACTGCACAAGGGCCTGGGCAAAGGGGAACAGCAGGCTGAAGTCTAGTTGACCTTTCACTTGTCTTGCCAGCGCAGCTCCACAAAGAGGAGGAATCGTTTTTCTAATCTGCAGCAAGGTGCCCTAGAGGCCACGGCTGGTCCTGCCGGCAAGGGACAGAGGAGTTCCCTGGCTCCCAGCTGCCTCGCATTCTTGGTCCTGTTTCCTAGTAATCTTGAAGACAGTCTTTCCGGCAAATCCCCTCTAGCCAGAGGGTCGAATCGGTGAGATTCTGGAAGCCTCCCTGTTCTGTCTCCACCTATCCTCCCCTCGCCTACGCTCAGACAGGCCTCCATGTTCCAGCCAGGGACACTTCTAGCCAGGGCTTAGAAACTCGGGTGCTGGGAGGACCAGTTAGGCAGGAAAAGGGGCCTGGTGGCAGGAGTGGGGGGTGGCTAGAGCAAACAGGAGGGCGCCTGCCCTGTCAGCGCTGCAGGGGCTGTTCAGCTCCCCCCAACAGGTACCAAGGGGTGCACAGACCCAGGGCACCCGGAGCTTCAAAGAGATGCGGGAACTCGGGAGTTTAAATGGGGGGAAGAAATTTCTTTGTTTTTAATTTTAAATATTGGCAATACATCTTAAAAAATAAAATCCCGTGTAGGAGCAAAGGAAGCATGGCTGCAGGGTGAATATGGAGCCATCCGGGCCCTCCACCAGCTGCGATCTGGGGACTCTGCCTCTGTGCCCCGGACCACAGCTGACGTGCCACGGAGTCACTCATGTGTCCTTCCAGGCCACACACCAATGGCACCTCTTCTCTGCTGAAAACCTCCTGACAGCTTGACACCCCCAGCCAGTCCCACATACGATTAACCACCTGCACACATCCGGAATTGGACCAAGTCTCACCCGGCCCCGACCACCTGGGACCACTGCAGCAATGCCTCGCTGGCCTCCTGCTGCCACCCATGCCCCCTACAGTCCATTCTCAGCACAGCAGTAGAGGAGGCCGGTCCACCAAGATGTGCGTGCCTCTGCCCAGAACCTCCATGGCTCCCATCTCACGCTGAGTAAAGGCCACGTTCGTACAGTGGCCTCTGGGGTCTGGAGCTATCTTCCTCCCCCTGGCTGATGTCCTGGTTTTCACTCCCACCCCCAGCCCACTGCAGTGGCTCTTTCCTTTGCCTGCCTAACCTTCTCCACGAGGCATCCATAGGACCAGAAAAGGGCTTTATCAATAATCAGGCTGGAACAAGAGGCACAAACGTGCACTTCCGCAAAAGACAGCGTCCTTTGTCTCTTCTGTGCTCTGCCAAAGGGTATCAGAAGGCCCTTCCTGACCACCCCATTTGAAAAAAAACAAAACAAAACAAAAACAGCAATCCACAGCTGGGTGCAGGAGCTCAGCCTGTAATCCCAGCACTTTGGGAGGCTGAGGCCAGAGGATCGCTTACAGCCAGGATTTTGAGACCCACTCTGGCAACATAATGAGACCTCATCTCTACTAAAAAAAAAAAAAAAAAAAAAAAAAAAACCCACCCTCACAAAAAAAAAAAAAAAAAAAAAAAAAAAATTAGCCGGGGGTGGTGGTGCACACGCCTGCAGTCCCAGCTACCAGGGAGCCTGAGGGGGGAGGATCGCGTGAGCCCAGGAGGTTGAGGCTTCAGTGAGCTGGGCTCATGCCACTGCACTCCAGCCTGGGTGACCGAGCAAGATCGCGACCCAAAAAAACAAACAAAAACCCCAGTCATCCCTGCCCCGTCCCCCAGTCCTCACTCCATTACATCTTCCCCATACCGCGTTTCACCGTCCAACCTAACATGGATTTATCTATTTATCTGTTAGTTCGAGGCCCTCACTACACTGCACGCTTCACGGGGCCGGGAGTCTTTGTCCAGCTCATGGCCACGCACCCAGGTTAAAACGGTGCTGGTTAGAACGGTGCCAATGGCTGAAGGGTTCCCCGCCAGGCCCGTGCGAGCTGCTTCAACTGATGCTGAGCCCCTCACGCCCCGCCCACCTCTGCAGCTGCCCCTGCCTCTCCCTATCGTGAACCCTGGGGTGTGAGAACACACGCACACACTTGCTCCTTCCTCCCTTCCGGGGATGGCCTTCTCCTTCCTGCCTACCAGGCAAACTCCCATCCATCCTTCAAAACCCAGTGAGGAAATCCCCTACTTTAGGAAACAGTCCCTGACTCTGTTCCCACTTCCGCCAGTTAATCCCTCCTCCGAGGGTTGCTCCTGGATGTGTCTGTGCTGCCATTCACGTGCTCCACACCCATCGCTGTGGGCAGGTCCGTGTGCTGTCTTCCAGAGCACAGGCTTTGCAGTGAGCCCCCTGTCCCCAGCCCACTACTGAACCACCCCACCCCCCGCCAGGGCAGCTGCTGGTCATGGCACTGCGCTGACTGCTGCAAGCCCTCCCCGGGCGGCGTGGCTCGGGGCGCATGGGAAGGAACCGCCTCCTAGCACAGTGACTGCCTTTTTGGCAATGGCTGTGCAGCCGGGAAGAGGGTCAAGAGCCTGGCTCTGGCCCCAGCTGTGGGCACGCTGCCCTCGTCCTCAACCCCCGCCTCCCCCACAACCCTGGTCCATCCCAGCCCAGCTTGTTCCCCGGGAGGGGTTCTTCTGAGGGCGAGTCTCTTTAGCATTGCCTATTCGGCTTCCCACCCTCCCAGCAGGGCCAGCGGCCTTCCCATCAATCATCCGCCTCACATGGTACCCTGTAATACACGCGTGTGCACAGGTTGGCGAGGCCGGACCCACGGGGAGACAGGCCCGGGCAGCAGCTCCTCCCAAGAGGGCAGCACGAGGAGCCGGCGGCAGCTCCCTGGGCTTGGAGTCAGGCCACTGCTCAGGAAGACGGAGGAGGTGAGGAGGGTCAGGGCCTCATCCGCATCATCCTGATCGGACAGGCGAGGGCAGGGAGAGGGCCACCTCTCCCCAAATCCCCGCACCAGGGACAATATCTTTACAACACCGTTTTGGCACTTCCACTGTGAGCTTAATTTAACATCCATATTGCTGCTACTTAATTAAATAGATGAACTCATTTTACATTTACAAGTCTTAATTCATCCTGAACAAAACTGGCCGTGTTTAGTTCTTTATACACTAGCAGCTCCCTGGAACAAATGGTGACCTTTTCCAGTTAACAGTGGGGACAGGTTAAAAGCTAATTATCGGCTCTGGTCGCCTGTGAGAGAGCGAGCAGACATCTTTATCCATCATCAGAAGTGAGCGGAGAGGTGGCTGGGTTGAATTCTTTCTTATGCAGCCGCAGGCAGCCGGGCTGGCAGGCGGCGTAGACCTGGGCCCAGATCCGATGGTGGGCAGGTGGCCCCACCCCCTCATCCCTGCTTTCCACCCACATCCCACCCTGCCTAAAACAACTGTCCTCTCTGTACTGCTCGACCCACCCCGCGTCCCTCGAGCCTGCCCGGCTGAGCCCAGCCTCGCGCCCAGGCAGCCCCTGCCCTTGGACCCACCTTTCTCTCCCCATAGCCCGACCCTTCCTGACCCCTCTGTCCTGGATGCCAGTAGTCCTGGCTGCTGGCCCGTGGGGGACTGGCTGTTCTTCTCACCCTGCGCCAACAGTGGGGCACACACTGCACTTCCTTTTTTTTTCCGAGACAAAGTTTCACCCTATCACCCAGGCTGGACAGCAGTGGCGCGACCTCAGCTCACTGCAACCTCTGCCTCCCGGGCACCGGCGATTCTCCTGCCTCAGACTCCCCAGTAGCTAGGACTACAGGCGCCTGCCACCACGCCCAACTTATTTTTGTATACTTAGTAGAGATGGGGTTTCACCGTATTGGCCAGGATGGTCTCAAACTCCTGACCATGTGATCCACCTGCCTTGGCCTCCCAAAGTGCTGGGATTACAGGCATGAGCCACTGCGCCTGGCCTAACACTGCAATTCTGTAGCTCTTGAGGGTCTGGGGCCAGTGGCACGGCAGCCTGGGTCCCCAGCAGTGCCCTGGAGGCCCCATGGCTACAGGTGGCAAAAGGGAACGGTGGGTCCCTATCTGGGGGGGGGGGTGCTGCGGAGAGGATTCTCAAGATAATCCCTTGCGGGGAGCTGGGTCTGTCACACAGTAGGTGCCCAGTGAATGCGGCTTGCTGCTGAGCCCAGGGTGTGGGTGGCAGAGATGTCTGGTTGGTGGGCTGGAAGTCAGGTGTAAGGCTCAGGTGCCTGTCTCTCAGCGGCTGTACCGGGTGGGGACTGTCTGTACCCAGGAGCCAGGACCTAGGGGACAGAGGGAAAGCTGCATGGTCCCCGGACCCTTGCTGGAGACATCTGGCAAGTTCCTGCCTTTCCACCCCAGCAAAGTCCATGCAGCCAGTGCAAGGCTGTTGGCTGGTGTCCTAAAAGGCTGATGGGAGGCCGGGGAGCCGCGGGCTCAGGCTCAGCCACCATCAGTGAGGTACCCAAGGCGGCCAGTGCTCCCTCTAGGAGGCAGGCAGGTCCTATTACTACCCCTGCATTATAGGAAGAAACTGGAGCCCAGAGGGGTTAAATAGCTTGTCTGGGGTCACACAGCTAGCAACTGTGGGGACAGGAATTGAGCCCAGACACACTGGTGGCAAAGTCTGTGGTCTCATCAGAAAACACACTGCCCCTAGAGGGACAAATGAAACCCCTGAAGGTGGGTAACTCTGTAGCCTGGGCTCAGTGATGTTAATTGGTCCCCAGGCATGTGGGCAGTGACACCCCCCATTTGGGGGGTCAGCTCCTACACCATGAGGCATTGACCCCCAAAGGAAAGCCTGCCAGCCTGCCCCGGGCATCCTGAGCAGGGTAGGAGAGAAACCACAAAACAAAGAAGTCTGGCCGGGCGTGGCGGCTCACGCCTATAATCCCAGCACTTTGGGAGGCCGAGGCAGGTGGACCACAAGGTCGGATCGAGACCACCCTGGTCAATTGGTGAAATCCCATCTCCACTAAAAAATACAAAAATTAGCTGGGCGTGGTGGCTCATGCCTGTAATCCCAGCTACTTGGGAGGCTGAGGCAGGAGAATCACTTGAACCAGGGAGTCGGAGGTTTCAGTGAGCTAAGATTACCACTGTACTCCGTCTCAAAAAAAAAAAATAAAAAAGAAACAAGGAAGTCCGGGGCTGGCCTGGCCCCCTAGCTCCTTCTCAGCCCCCTGGATCTTCCAGATGCCGGGCAGACCACAACCACGCCGACAGGTACTGCCCCACAGCCGCCCTGCCCTTGGGCCGAGCCAGCCACACTGCGTCCACAGCGGGGAGAGGGGCGCTGATCCCAGGAGAGGGGCAGTCTGTGGCCCTGGTGGTCACCTCACCATCATTTGGGGGGGTCAAGTGGGCCAGAGGAGCTATCTGCAGGCAGGGGCAGCCGCTGCCAAGGTGCCCCTGGCTGATGAAACCACTGGGCCGGCCAGGGGCCAGTTACCCCCTGGCCCACTGGTCTCAGGTTCCCTGCGGAGGCCAGGAGGCTATTGAAACCCCCCGGGCGAGCGGGCGTGGTGACGAAACCATGAGGGCTGATTGCAGCAGAGGCTGCTGGTGGCGGGTGAGACTTGAGGCGGCCAGATCACCCCAGGGGGCAGGTTGTTTGTTTGGGGAAAGGGGAAGCAGGCGTTGGGGGGGCTCACTCATTCGTGTTTAATCCTGCCGGCTCACTCCTGGCAGCCTCCGTGGCCTCGGGGGCCTCCAGAGAGCCCAGCGATGCACAGAAGAGGCAGGGCTGCTGCAGACAAGCCTAAGAATGTGGACCAGCTGCCTCAGTTTCCCTAGGTGTAAGTGTCCTGCCCCTACCCCCCACCCATACAGGATGAAATGAGACTATCAGATGACCCTCGGGGGAAGCTAACTGGCCCCTGTGCCCTCTCCCCTCGTGTTTACAGGCCTGGCCTCAGGCTTCCTGGCCCAGGAATGCAAACAGGTTGGGACAGTGTCCACATACCCGGCTTCCTGGCTGAGGCTGACAGCCCCTCCCCACCCAGGGCATGAGGCCTCAGCATCCCTCAGCTCCTCTTGGACCCGGCCCTCCCATATGTGGCAAGCCCCAGGAAGAAGACTGCAGGACCCAGGGGTGCTACTGGTCTGGGAGCAGGGTCCCATCTGACAACTAACTGCCACAGCCACAGCGGCCACGCTGGCATCTAGGAGCCCTCATGTCTCTGCTATCTTGGTCTGAGCTTTGCAGGCAGCCCCATTTCTAGACAAGCAGACAGAGGCCCGGAGAGGCAGAGCTCCCTTCCTGAAGCCGGACGGCTGGCAAGCAGCAAGACTGGGCTCGCATCTGAGGTGCCCTGATGTCTCCAGGCCAGAGTTCTTCCCGTCCCCGCCACCCTGCGTCACCTCCGCTGACATCCAAAGGGCAAAGACCTGGGCCACCAGTCTGTCAGCCAGAGAGAGCCAGCCACCTGTAGGCAGTCGCCGGCATAGGAGTCACAGCGCGGAGGCTTGGACATGTAGGTCCGCCCACCTCACCGGCCCCCAGACCCAGGCTCTGGAAATCAGAGGGACGAGGGGCTCCTGGCTGTGGCTGCTGGCCCCGGACCCTCCTCCCAGGAGGCAGGGCTCAAGGCAGGCACACCGGGGTCTGGGAAGCAGCAGCTCCCCAAAAGCCTTCCTCTCAGTGGTCCGGAAATGGAGGGAGTCAGCTGCCCCCTCCCTCGCTCTCCTGCCCCTGCTGCTCAGTCTGGGCCAGTCTGCCAACAGCCCAGAGGCATCTGGCTGTGAACCACGGCTGTGCCTGAGGGCAAGCCCCTCCCCTGGGGAAAATGTGACACCTACACTGAGCTACCCAGGCCTACCCGGGTCTCCCATGTCTGGGGAGCCCACCTGGGGTGACACTGGAAGGTCTGGGGAAGGTTTAGGGGCACAGGCGGTCAAGAGGAGGGCCCGCTCTGTCCCTCAGTCCCCTGGAACAGCATCAGCTCCAGGCCCCAGGTCTCGGGCCAGGAGAGGGGTAGGAGGCAGTTCCTGGGAGCCCCTCAGCCCCTCTTCCTTCCTGGGCCCGGCCCTGGCTCCTGCCCCAGTCCCTGCAGACTCTCCCTGACCTGGGGAGTGTGGCCAGCTTCTCCCAACCCCAAGGCTGTTCCAGGCGGCAATCCACGACACATTTACCCAGCACCGTCCTGAGCACAGAGGACGGTGATGGGGTTTAACCAAACTGGGAGGACAGAGACGAGGTTTAATGAAGGCAGGAGACGGAGCTCTGCTGGACGGGCGCAACAGGCAGGATGCCATGCACGTGCACACACACACACACACACACACACGGCACACACCACCACAGGCACACGCGTGCACGTGCACACACACACACACAGGGCACACACCACCACAGGCACACGCGCACAACACACACACACACAGGGCACACACCACCACAGGCACACGCACACACACACGGCACACACCACCACAGGCACACACGCATGCACACACACACACGGCACACACCACAAAGGCACACACGCACTCACACACACACACACAGGGCACACACCACCACAGGCACACGCGCACTCACACACACACACACACAGGGCACACACCACCACAGGCACAGACGCACTCACACACACACGGCACATACCACCACAGGCACGCACACACACACACAGAGGGCACACAACCACAGGCACGTGCACACACACATGCACACACACACAGGGCACACACCACAGGCACACACGCACAACACACACACACACAGGGCACACAACACAGGCACACACAACCACAGGCACACACGCACAACACACACGGCACACACAACCACAGGCACACGCGTACAACACAGCACAACCACAGGCATGTGTGCACAACACACACACAGGGCACACACAACCACAGGCACACACATACAACACACACAGCACAACCATAGGCACACGTGCACAACACACACAGGGCACACACAACACACAGGCACACGCACATCACACACACACAGGGCACACACAACCATAGGCACACATGCACACACACACAGGTCTCACACAGACGTGCACACACACACATCTCACATAGCCACACACACACAGGGCATGCATAACCACATGTATGTGCACACACACAGGTCTCACACAGGTGTGCACACACACCTCACAGCCACACACACACACGGCACGCATAACCACATGCATGTGCACACACACAGGTCTCACACAGGCGTGCACACACACACCTCACACGGCCACACACACACACAGCACACATAACCACATGCATGTGCACACACGTCTCACACAACCACATGCACACGGCACGCATAAACACAGCCACGTGCACACAACACACATAGGTCTCACACAGCCACACACACGCACAGAACACGCATGAACACAGGCACACACACACAACACACAGGCACACACATGGTCACACACAGATGCATACGACATGCACAAACAGGCACATGCACACAACACACGTTTCACATACAGCCACAGGCACACACACAGAACACACACAGGTCTCACACAACACAATCACATGCACACAGTCACAAAACACACACAAGACATACACACACACCCACATAGTTACATTCATACACAATGAACAATCTCACACACAACATACTCCCACACAGATCAGAGTTGCATGCACATACAACATACACAAACACAAAATCACACAACACACAGCCATGCACACAACAAAGTTACAACAGGCAAAATCACACAACACACAGCCATGCACACAACAAAGTTACAGACAACAGACACCCATATGCACACACAACACACTCCCTCCTAAGTCACTTATACATATATCCAACACCTGTGGGCATCTTTTATACCTGACACAACCCTGATGGCCCTGACCACAGCTCGGGCAGGTGTGGGGAAGGGCGCAGTGCAGGGAAAGAGACAGGGATACTGGACAAGCCATCAGCCTGGCCAATCCCACAGCTCATCCGGGGCTGTGGGCAGAGGACAGGAGGGAGCCCCGGTTCCTCGGGCATCCACTAAGGCTGCCGATTGTCTCATTAAATCCTTAGTGCCGCCACCCACCCAGATATGCCTGCCTGGCTTCCAAACGCCACCTTCCCATGGGGCTCCTCGGGTTTCTAGGAGGCTCTGGAGAGGCTCCCGTGGGAGGCTGCTTCCGCTGCCACCTTTGCAGCTAGAAGATGCCCCTGGCTTCTGTGAGAGGGGCCCAGCTTCATGCTGGCGCGCTCTGTCATGGGAACACTGGCATCACTGGGCCCTCATTAGCAGAGGATCTTAAAACAGTCATGTGGAAACCCTTCACGACCCCCTGGGCCGAGTGCCAGCGCGCTCCGGATTTTATGGGGTGAGAACACTCAGACAGAAGAGGCTGGCCCCTCTCAGGGCGCTTCCAGTGCACAGCCAGGCCGCTGCCCTCCACACAACACCCTCCTGCTCCTCCAGGCGGGAGCTGGAAACCCCTTAGCCGCTGCTCAGATGCCAAGGAAAAAGGAGGCTGCAAACACACGTTACTGACTGCGAGGGAAGGATGCCTGAGCTGGAAGGGGACCTCAGGGACACCGCTGCAAAGCAGAAGAAACCGAGGTCCACAGAGGACCCAAACATGCCCAGAGCTGAACTACGGCACGTAAAGCTGGGGCCTGAAACCCTGGCCTCCCGACGCCCACAGGCCTGGCCCTGGACAGGATTCTGAAGCAGGCAGGAGGAGAGCCCGTACGCCCAGAGGCTGGGATGGGAGGACCCCATTGGATTGGAGGCAGGAGCTTTGGACCCCATCCTGGCTGCTTCACAAACTTGCTCTGGGCTCCAGCTCCTCTTCCACAAATGTGAGTGCAAGGTGAGTTTTAAGTGCAGGCACAGGGTCACTCTTCGGATTTATGTCTGTAAATCTAAACAGAAAACCAGCTCCCAGGCCTGACGGCGGTGCCTCTGATCTCTGACCCTGCCCTGGGACCACACCAAGTATCGCTGGATGGCAATCAGTGGTCAGGGGTTGAAGGCCTCTGGGCACTGGTCAAGACAGAGGTGCAGCCTGGAGGTCAGAGTGTCAGCAGTGACCGTGTTGATCTCTGAGATCTTCACAAAGAACCCAGACAAACCGGCTCGCTGGGCTCCCAAGGGCTCCTCAACCCCAGCTGAGACCTTCCAGCCCCAAGCCAAGGCCTGCTCGACCAGTCTCTCTGCCAAGCCACCTCCATCCAGGGCGGTGCTGGCCAGCTGTCAGAGGCTGGCGGGACCAGGCCCACTCTGTCCTTGGTTCTGCACCTAGGACACTGCCCTGTTTCTCCTTCCCCCAAGGCTGGTCCTCGTTGTGATCCACAAAGCCCTTTTCTCTGGCATAAAAGCAGAAAAACAGAATGTGGGTGTGTGTTGGGGAGTCTTGGCCTCCGAGAGATTGGGAATAAAAGTAGGAGCAGGGGCTGGGCGCAGTGGCTCACGCCTGTAATCCCAGCAATTTGGGAGGCCAAGGCGGGCAGATCGCCTGCGGTCAGGAGTTCAAGACCAGCATGGCCAACATGATGAATCCCTGTCTCTACTGAAAATACAAAAATCAGCCAGGCATGGTGGTGCACACCTGTAATCCCAGCTATTCTGGAGGCTGAGGCAGGAGAATCACTTGAAACCGGGAGGTGGAGGTTGCAGTGAGCGGAGATCATGCCACTGTACTCCAGCCTGGGTGACAGAGCAAGGCTCCATCTCAAAAAAAAA
>NW_016107474.1:3095422-3164401 GCF_001604975.1 Cebus imitator | reverse complement strand
GGGCCGGGAAGATTCCTCAGAGGCCCTCCATGTCTTATCTTGGGGGTCTGTGGCCATCCAAATGTTTGTGTCCCCTGCCCCCAATTGCTGTGCTGAAATCCTCACCCCTGAAGTGATGGCATTAGGAGCTGGGGCCTTTGGTGGTGACTGCGGCATGAGGGCACACCCCTCACAACGGGATCAAGCTGTTGTTAAAGGCCCCCCTTCCACCACGTGAGGACACAGCAAGAGGACGCCGTCCCTGATCCCTGAGGTGAGCCCTCAGCAAACAGCTCATCTGCCAGCACCGGGGTCTTGGACTTTCAGCCTCCAGGAATGGAAGCAATACGCTTCTGCTGTTGTTAAGCCTCCTGTTCGTGGTATTTTGTTACAGCAGCCTGAGCTGACTAAGACGGGGCCTCCCTGTGCACCCAGAAGGGCCAGAAGCCCCAAAGCACAGTGGGTCATCAGGGGAGGCCTCTGGGACCCTTTCCCCAGTATAGAGAGCATGAGAGAAAGGTACCTTCCTGCTCCTCACCCCCAGCCAGGCCTTCCAAATCCCAGGGCATCAGCGTCAGGAAGGAAGGGGAGCACTTGGACTCCTTAGCCATGAATGACGATGACAATGACAAATGGTAGTGGTGATGAGGATGCTGGTGAGGGTGGTGATGATAATGATGGTGATGGCAATGACGATGGTGGTGACGGTAATGGTGGTAATGATGGTGGTGATGGAGACTGTGGTGATGGTGGTGAGGGTGGTGATGGTGGTGAGGGTGGTGAAGGTGGTGAAGGTGGTGAGGGTGGTGAGGGTGGTGAAGGTGGTGATGGTGGTGAGGGTGGTGAGGGTGGTGAGGGTGGTGATGGTGGTGAGGGTGGTGAGGGTGGTGAGGGTGGTGATGGTGGTGAAGGTGGTGAGGGTGGTGAGGGTGGTGACGGTGGTGAGGGTGGTGAGGGTGGTGATGGTGGTGAAGGTGGTGAGGGTGGTGAGGGTGGTGACGGTGGTGAGGGTGGTGACGGTGGTGAGGGTGGTGAAGGTGGTGAGGGTGGTGAGGGTGGTGAGGGTGGTGAGGGTGGTGAGGGTGGTGAAGGTGGTGAGGGTGGTGAGGGTGGTGAGGGTGGTGAGGGTGGTGAGGGTGGTGAGGGTGGTGAGGGTGGTGATGGTGGTGAGGGTGGTGAGGGTGGTGAGGGTGGTGAGGGTGGTGACGGTGGTGACGGTGGTGAAGGTGGTGAGGGTGGTGAGGGTGGTGACGGTGGTGACGGTGGTGAAGGTGGTGACGGTGGTGACGGTGGNGGTGACGGTGGTGAAGGTGGTGAGGGTGGTGAGGGTGGTGACGGTGGTGACGGTGGTGAAGGTGGTGACGGTGGTGACGGTGGTGAAGGTGGTGACGGTGGTGACGGTGGTGAAGGTGGTGATGGTGATGAGGGTGGTGAGGGTGGTGATGGTGATGAAGATGGTGAAGGTGGTGATGGTGGTGATGGTGATGGGGACCGTGATGATGGTGGTGATGGGGACTGTGGTGATGGTGGTGAGGGTGATGATGGTGGAGACTGGTGATGATGATGATGGTGAAGGTGATGGTGACAGGGACTGTGATGATGGTGGTGATGGGGGCTGTGGTGAGGGTGATGATGACGGAGACTGGTGATGATGATGATGGTGAAGGTGATGGTGACGGGGACTGTGATGATGGTGGTGATGGTGACGGTGGTGATACAGATGGTGGTGAAGGTGACGAAGGTGAAAACATGAACAAATACCTAGAACCTAAGTGGTCCCAACACTTGATACCCAGTACTTCGTGTAACCCTCATGGATCCCTATGAGGTAGTGGCTTCATTACTCTGTCCAGAGGAGAGACTGAGGCACAAAAGGAAAAGTGATCTGGTCACAAGTGGTCGGGGAGGGGCTGGGATCTGAACCCAGGCGGAAAGGTCCAGTGTGCAGTCCTCAGCACCACATGGTCCTGCCTGGATCCAGGTCCACAGAAGAAAAAAATGAGCTGGCTGAGGGACAGGATGGGGGTCTGTGTTGGGGGCCCAGGTGTGAGCCTGAGCTGGGTGGCAAGAAAGGCCCTTATTTTCTACATGGGCATCTCACAGTGCCAGGTGCCAGTCTTGTGTAAGGATAGGTCCTTATTATACCACAGGGGTGCTAAACCCATGGTAACGGCTGGCTCTGGGCACACCTGAGGGCACATCCCCTGCTCACTGGGTGATTTCCATACCACGTTTTGGCTTCATAGCCTGACTCTGAGTCTCCTCTATGCATAAGACACAGTATTGTGCTGTCTCCATTTACAGCTGGGGACACAGAATCTCAAAAAGAGCAACTGTTGGCCGAAGGCAGAGTTGGGGCCAGAAGTGGAACAAGACCCACTTTGAAGCACCCTCAGCAGCCCAGCCTCGGCTCCCAGCCGTGTGACCTTGGCCAAGTCATTTCTGTGCCTCGGTTTCCTCTGATGTAACGCGAATGGTTGCACAACAGCGAATGAGATGACGCAGACACAGCACACAGGACAGTCGCAGCCACGTGGTCAGGGCACCGCCCTGTGGCTCCTTTCCACAGCTCCTTCCACAACCTGCCCCATCCACAGTGAGCGCCCTCATCACCCAGAGACCCCCTGCATTCTTTTTTTTTTTTTTCTTTTTTGTGGAGAACGGGGTCAGGCAGGTCTCGAACTCCTGGGCTCAAGCTCTCCTCCCGCCTCTGCCTCCCTAAGAGCTGGGATTACAGGCATGAGCGACTGCGCCTGGTGATCCCCTGCATTCTCCCTCGGACCCTCACACCCAGAGAAAACTGACCCCATGGGGCACACCCAAAGTCCCCCGCCACGGGGTCACTGGACATGAGCCTGCAGGCACAGATGTCTGGGTGGCCGGGGATGGCAGGGCCATGGCAGCAGCCTCTGCAGGGCAGTGATAACCTGGCTGGCGCTGGCAGGCTGTGCCCAGCTTCAGCAGACGCACCTGTCAGGGCATCTCGGGCCAGGAGCCACATCCCTGGCTCCCGGCTCGGGGCCAGCAGCAAGAAGCGACAGGGAGGCAGAGCCCCTGACAAAGCACGCGTCCTCTGTGAGCAGAGATAAACCTTGGAGAGGAGAGGGGCGCTCCGTCAGCCTTGCGGCAAGCTGCCACACGCTGACAGGGCACATGCGAGGCCTTTCGCGGCCACGCGGCTCCGCGTGTCATTATTCACGGCGGAGCCTGCTTTATCTCCCGCACAGTATGTGAGGCCACAGGGCGGGCGCTGGCTCCGCGCACGGGGCTCCCTTAGAAAATATTAATATGTAAATGTCACTCTTCGAAGACCAGAAATGAAATGGAATGACCGACTGCAAGATGTTCTGCTGGCGAGATAAAACGAGAAAAGAAAAGGAGAAAAAGCTGCCAGGGCTGGGGGTGGGGGCGAGCTTCGCGCTTAGGCTGGGGGGGGGGGGGGGGCGCGGGGGGGGGGGGGGGATCGGGGGCCGGGGGTCAGCCACTTCCACTCTCTCCAGGCAAACGGCTTCGGCACAAGGCCTGACAGCAGGTGGAAGCTTCCAGGCTGCGGCTCCAGTGTCTTCTCCCCGTACAAGATGACACATACGTGTTACTCTCTCCAGGGGTCTGCTGGAAGCTTTTCATGCGCAGAGCTCACTTGGTCACTGGCAGCTCTACCGCCCCATTTCACAGATGAGAAAGCTGTGGCATGGGGACCCTAAGTGGCAGGGCCAAGGACCCACGGCTATGCTAGAACCTAAGTCCCAGAGTGTGTCCTCGGGGGACCCCATCTCCTCCCACCACCCTCAGAGACACCAGGAGGGAACCATATGATGGCCTGTGTGTCTATGCTGGCTTCCTCATCTCCCCAGCAAGGGGGACAGAGCCTGCCCTCGGTGAAGGCAGAAGCCCTTACCCACCAGAACATCAACCACCAGGACACACCCCCACACCAAGCTGCACCCCCTGATTAGTGGTAACGCCACAAATACCAGCTGGCTCCTCCAATCGAGGTGGAAAAAATGGCGGGGGGCCTTAGAAAGAATCCGGCCCACCTCTTGGTTCATTTCTCTAATTTTACAGCTGGGGAAACTGAGTCTAGGGTAATTTTTTTAACTTTTTTTTTTTTTTTGGCCAGGCGCAGTGACTCACACCTGTAGTCCCAGCACTTTGGGAGGCCAAGGCAGGCAGATCACGAGGTCAGGAGTTCAAGACCAGCCTGACCAACATAGTGAAACTCGTCTCTACTAAAAATACAAAAATCCGCCAGGCATGGTGGTGGGCATCTGTAGTCCCAGCTACTCAGGAGGCTGAGGCATGAGAATTGCTTGAACCTGGGAGGCAAAGGTTGCAGTGAGCCAAGATCATGCCACTGCGCTCCAGCCTGGGTGACAGAGCGAGACTCCATCTCATCTCTTTTTGAGACAGGGTCTCCCCTGTTGCCCAGGCTAGAGTGCAGTGGCGACATCCTGGCTCAGTGCAACCTCCGCCTCCTGGGCTCAAGAGATCCTCCATGCCTGGCTAATTTTTGTTATCCCAGGAGTCAGTACTAGGGGGCTGGTCCCTGTGAGGCTCACATGCAACGATCTGTCCCCAGCAGGGACCAGAAACTTAGCTCTAGGGAAGCTCTGGGAAGACTGGAGTGAAGACCAGGGACGCCGCTGTCCCCAGGCCTCCCTTCCCAGCCTCGGCTGCTGCCAGGCACGGGCATCTTACTCCTCCTCTTCCCATCTCTTCTCCACCCCTTCCCCTGTTTGCCCCTGCCCCAAGTGTGCAGTGCTGAGACAGCAGAGAGTGGCATCCTGGGCTCCGGGTGGGGGCACCCACTGGCCAGAGCCAGCGGGGGAGGGCAGGGTTAAGGCCTCGGTAGAAGAGGCAGGAGGAGGCAGGCTCTCTTCCCCTGAGTTTCTGGGGTGCTTAAAGGGCTGTGTCCGCGTGTCCTGGGGCTGCTGCAGAGCACTGGGGTGGGTTCCAATGTTCCCACCCCACCCCATCCTAGCCTCGGACCTCAGCTCCGCACAGCCCAGCTGCAGGCGCCCTGGAAGGCATCAGGAGCATTTCCATCTCGTCCCCGCCCTCCACGCCGCTGACCTGTTCAGGCGATCTCCCCTCACACAGAAAATTGCCTGGCCCAGCCCGGGCCCCTGCCGCCCGAGTCCTGAGGGGGCACAGGCAGAGCGGAGACCAGCCTCTGGCCCTTGTTTCTGAGCTCCTGCCCTCCCTCACGTCCCTCCGCCCACCCGCTGCCAGATCTCATCGGCAGGCTCTCAGGGTGACCCCAAGCCCCGAAGCTAAAGGAGCAGTTGTGTTTCTTCGTCAGTCACTGCCAGCTTGCTACTTAACCCCACCAAGCATGGAAGCCCACAGCCCCGGAGGCTGGCAGGAGGGGCCTGGGGGAGCGTGGGCTGAGACCAGCAGGCTGCTGGCTCCCCAGGCACTGCCCCCAGGCTGGAGTGCAGGCCCCTGGGACAGGGATGGGGGCAGAGGTGAGGCGGGCACCGGCAGATGGAAATGGTGATTTCAGAAAGCTGGAATGCTGCTTGGGAAATATCAGGGCTTGTTTGTCAAAGTGAGGCACACCGGGAGTGGTGAGGCTGGCTCCTGTGGTCCCCGGAGGCGGGGTGCCCCCAACACGTATGTGCACGCATCCACACGCAGGCATTCATACACACACGTGTACACACATCCACCCACACAGATAGTCACATGTGTGCCTGGGTATGCCTGCACACACACACGTGCGCATGCCCACACACACGTACAGGCAAACACACACGTGTGTACGCGCACACACATCCCTGCCAAGCCTCTGACTCACCAGCCTGCCCTGTAGGGACCGGGAGAGGAGCTGTTGGGGGCTCAGGAACCTCCCGCCAAGGCCCTGACCACCCCCAGGCAAGGGGCAGGCAGAGGGCAGGCACTTGGGGCCTGGACGTGTGACCTGGGCTTGGGAAACCTCCCTCCTGGAATGATAGGTTTCTGGCAGCAGAGGCCCTTCCCAGGGACAATGGGCACAGAGCCTCAGCTCAGCCACCGCGTGAGGAGCCGGCAGGGTGAAGAGCGGGGCTGGCCACCTTCCCAGAGGCTGTGCCAAGCCTTCTGCAGGCAACTCTCCCAGGCAAGGGGGCTACACAGCCAAGCCTGCCACCTCCAGGCCCGACTGCCCTGCCCTCCTTCCAGAGCCAAGGAAGCCCCAGGAGCTGCCCTCGTGGGGGGACTCAAGAGCAGGCAGGATCCTGGGGGCAGAACTCAGAGGGTACAGGGGGTGGGGGGTCCCACAAGGTGGAAATGCAGGCAGCAGTGCAAAGGTGTTTCCAGGGAAGCCCTGGGGGTTCCTGGCCCTGCTCCCCTGAGACTCAACTAGAGGGACAGGAAGAGGAGAGAGGGAGAGGGGAAGAGAGAAACAGGGAGGTGAGAGGGGAGGAGGGACGCTGAGAGGAGGGAGAGGGCAGGGCCGGGGGTCTTCCAGGAGGAGGTGGGGAGAGTGAGTAGCCCTGAGCTGTGCACCCAAGAGAGAACCCCTCTTTCTTCCAGCATGGTGCGCCCTGGAAACACGTGGGGACCCTGGGGTCTTTTGCTGTCTTTGGGAGGCCCTAGGGATTGAATGTGGAGTGGTCTCAACGCAGGAGCCACACTGCACGGGAGCAGAAACACAGACGCAGATCCCGGGGCCCTGGCCCAGAGAATCAGAGGCCGCGGCAGGACCCTCATTTCTGTGTTGTCCATGTGCCTGGCCCCAGGGGGATTCTGATGTTTGCAGGAGTGTGGGAACCCCTTCCAGCCTGCACTGGGGCCGGGAAGTGGGTGGCTCCAAGAGCAGCCCTTTCTCAGGAGGACAGGGAAGAATGGCCCAGGGGCCGCGTACCAGGCAGGAGGCGCAGGCCCAGGAGAGCTGTGGAGATTTGGGCGGGATTCCTTTTGCTTCCTGGAGGAGGAGGGGGAGGCCTGGAGGCAGCAGATTCCCCCAACTCCCTCTAGAAGCTAGGCAACAAGGAAAGGGCTGGCCCACTGAAGCCTGGGAATGTGTTTTCAGGCTGAGGAACAGCAGTGGGGAAGAGAAGAGAGGAAGTAGCTAGTGATGGAGGGAAGTCCTGGGTGCCCAAGTGCTGAGGGGGGCGGCCGGCACGAGCCCCCCTGTGAGGACGGCTAGTGCTTTTCCGCACCATTTCAAGCACTGTGTGAAGGCTGTTGTTGCCACGCTACCCAGGGGCAAGCAGGGCACAGAGATGTTAGGCAAGTGGCCTTAAGTCACCCAGCTGCAAAGTGGCTGAGCTGGGAGAGGGAACCAGGCGGACCAGAGCCCAGGTTCATGCTCCCAGTCACCATCTCTGGGCTGGAAGAGGATGGGCAGGACACAGAGGTGGCAGGAGTCAGGTGTGGCTCGGGGGTCCCTGCTAGGCCAGCTAAGACACTGCCCAGATGGCTGATGGACCACAGGACAGAGTGATAGGGACGACCACAGGGCCCAGAACTCAGGCTGCGGGTCTGGAGAAAGCAGACAACGGCGAGGGCACAGGGGTGTTTCCAGGGCTGCAGAGCTCCCACGGCAGCTGGGCTTTAGGGTCAGGTAACGCATGGTGGGCAGAACAGCACCGCCGTAGCTGGCCCTTCCGACTCCCCCAAGGCCCTGGCTGGTGATGTGCCACTGCCCAGCTGTCCCTATGACTGAGTAGGCCGGAATAAGCAGGCAAGATTGGGGTCCCCCATCCCCGACCCTCTCAGACCTGCAATTAAATTAGCCTCTGTCTTCCCAACATCACTGGCTAATCAGCCCCCGCCGCTCCTGTTCCCTGGGTGATGGGAACGCTTTGATAACGGAGTGGACTCTAACGCGTGCGGTGTGAGGGACCCTTAATTTATTACGTGCCTGTAATTGATGTTTATATAAAGTAGCTCTTACAGCTCCTCAAAGTAGGAGATGAAAAGCAATCAATCAGCCATTTGCCTCAAAATAGGGGGAAGAACACACCACACATCTCACAAGCAGTCCCCGAAAACATGTTGGGGAAGGGGCTGGATTAGCACGTGAGCACTTTGAAGCGTGGGGTTCCCACCAGGTAGATGGATGGCACAGCCAGGATTTGGGGAGTGGCACAGGCTGCCCTGGTTCACAGAAGCACAGCGAGTGAGGGGTCCCTTCTGGAGAAGCCAGGCCTCCGTGCAAGATGCTGGCCTGGAGCCCAACAGCTGTCTTCGGCGCCTGGCTGGTCCTGCCACCGACACTAACTCCTTCACAGCAACCTGCTGTGTTCCCTCTGGGTCTCAACTCCAGTGAATACTGCCTGGGTCTAGGCTGGGAGTTGCGAGGGCTCTGCTGAGCCTGAGAATGACCCCAGGGTCACACCCCTGCCTCACAGCTGAGGTTTAATGATGCCCATGGTGGGCCCAGCCGGGCTCTGGACTCACAGAACAGTGCTCCCTATACCTTGTGCAAATTCTCTCCCCTCTGCTCCCACCCACACATTGCATCCACCCCAGCAACCTCCCACCACTGCAAAGCAGGTCCCCCAGTACTGCATGGTGACCCCAACTACAGAGCCATGGAGAGGCTGGGATTAGAGCCCACCAGGCAGCCTGCAGGGGTCCCTGCCCTGCGTTGGCTTAAAACAGCAGAACAGCTTCCTCACACTTCTGGAGGCCAAGAGCTGGAAATCAGGAGCACTGGGCTGAAAGCAAGGCAGAGGCAGGGCCCACTCCCTGCGGAGGCTCTAGGGAGGCGCCTTCCGGCCTCTTCCCGCTATGGGGCTGCAGGCATTCCTTGGCTTGTGGCCGCATCACTCTAGCCCGTGAGTGTCTCAAATCTCCCTCTGCCTGTCTCTTCGGAAGACACCTGAGATTGCACTTAGGCCACCTCGATACTCCAGGATAATCTCATCTTCCAATCCTTAACTTAATCACCTCTGAAAAAACCTCTTTTCCAAATAAGGTCATGTATACAGGTTCCGGGCATCAGGGTGTGGGCCTCATTTGGGTGGCCAATTTTTGTTTTTGGGAGTCTCGATCTGTTGCCCAGGCTGGAGTGCAGGGGTGCGATCTCAGCTCATTGCACCTTCTGCCTCCCGGGTTCAAGCAATTCTCGTGTCTCAGTCTCGTGAGTAGCTAGAATTACAGGTGTGCACCACCATGTCTGGCTAATTTTTGTGTTTTTAGTAGAAACAGAGTTTTGCCATATTGGCCAGGCTGGTCTTAAACTTCTGGCCTCAAGAGATCTGCCTGCCTCAGCCTTCCAGCGTGCTCGGGTTTCAGGCTTGAGCCACCACGTCCAGCCTTGGGCCATTTTTCAGCCTACCACACATATAAAGGGAAAAGCCTTCCAGGTTCTGGCTTCTCTGAGTCCAGCTCAGAGGGCCACAGAAAGCCAGGTACTGGGCCAGCAACTCTTCCATCCAGCTAATGCTCACGGTGTGCCAGGTGCTGCTCTGGGCAGTGAGGACCTAGGAGTGAAGAAAACAGAGCACAGCCCGTGTTCGTGGAGCTTTTGGGTACCTGCTTTTAACGAGCAATGCATACAGCCGGGCACAGTAGCTGACACCTGTAATCCCAGCACTTTGAGAGGCCAAGGCAAGCAGATCACGACGTCAGGAGTTCGAGACCGGCCTGGCCAACACCCTGTCTTGACTAAAAATACAAAAAAATTAGCTGGTGTGGTGGTGTGCACCTGTAATCCCAGCTACTTGGGAGGGTGAGGCGGGAGAATTGTGTGAACCCAGGAGGAGGAGGTTGCAGTGAGCCGAGATCACGCCACTACACTCCAGCCTGGGAGACAGAGCAAGACTCCAACTCAAAAAGGAAATAAAAAGCGGGGGACAATGCACACAAGTGGAAAAGTAAAGCTACAAGAGGAACTGCGTGTTTTTTGACCAAATTTTTGACAGGGCAGTCAAGTCGGCTGCTTTTGGATGAAGGCCTGGAGGAACTGGGAGCATAAGCTTGTGCAGATCTGGGAAGGGCGCTCCAGGGAGAGGAGATGGCAGGTGCAAAGGCCCTGGGGCAGGAGCCATGGGACCTGAGAGGCTGCAGTTGGCACATGGTACGGGGAGCAGGATGAGCAGGAGGCCTGCGGGCGTCTCGGGGAGCTCTGGGGTTCCAGGTGGGGCTCTGACTTTCACTCTTCATGGTGGGTGGGAGCTATGGAAGGGTTCCTACAAGACCAAAGCTACTGCACCCATACCTGCCGGCCTGCCTCCCTAAGAAGGCCGGGTTCCCCTCCCTCCCAGTGTTTTCTTCCAGCAGAGAGCCTTGGAAACAGCCCCGACCCCTGCTGAGGTACCAAGCCCAGGGCCTGTTCCCAGGCACACAGCTTCGGGCACAAAGTAAGGCTGCCATGTGTGTCCCTGCCAAGGCAGGTGCATGCAGGCCATACCAACACACACACACACACAGACGCACACAGACACATACACACATACTGGGGCCTGTGTAGGCCACACCAACACACACACTGATACACATACACACGCTGGGGCCTGTGCAGTCAACACCGAGATACACACACACACACACACACACAGAAGCCCGTGCAGGCAGGCCCCACACATACATTGACACACACACACACACACACACACACACGGTGGGGCCCTAGGTCCTAGGGGTCCTAGGTCCTCCCCCTGGTCCTAGGTTGGGGGAGGTGGTGGGTGAGCCCAGGGGACCCTGGAGTGCAGCCTCCATTAAGAATTTATCAGCCCAGAGGGAGGAAGTCTTTTGTGCTGGGCCTCACACGGTGGGGTCCTCCTGGCAGCAAAACTTTGCTTCTGGGAATAAAATGGAAATTCAGCCCCCGGAGTATAATGAAAAGCCGGCTCACAAAGCATTTTCCTCTGAGCGGCTGAGCGGCCCCCTAATGATGGGAGAGCCGAGGGGCAGGCTGGAGCCCTGGGGTCTCCAGGGCCGGTGCATCTGACAGTGGCTGTGTGGGGGTGCTTGCCGCCCCCACCCCGGGCCCCACCTGCTCGGCGCTGCCTGGCCTAATAAAGCCTCTCTCTTTGGAGTCACATTCAATGTGGTTCCAACAGGGAGCCATACGTCACCAAATCCAGCAAAAATTTGTGCTAAATTGAATCAATCCATCTTGGAAATGGCTCTTGTCAGCTTCTGTCAGAGGAACCGTCTGCGGGGGACGAAGGGATCAGGATGTGGGGGGGTTGGGGGTCTCCTCTCCCTTCCCAACACCTGCAAGGTTTCCACAGTCTCTGACAAAGTGAGGAAGGGACTCACGCACACACATTTACCCTCGAGAATGAGGCTCAGGGCACGCGCCGGGGGCAGGCGGGCAGCGGAGGTGTGTCGGTAACAGCATGCATGTCCCCCACCCAGCATGACCAGTCTGTCCCTGCTCCCCACGCTGGCCTTTGGGGCCAGCACACGGCCTCAGATGGAGCCTCCAGGCCCCTCCATTCAATGTCACTCCATACTCATCAGGCGCCTGCAAAGCATCTGCTGACAACAGTGAGGGTCAGGGTGGCTGGCCAAACGGAGCTCAGACCCTCCAGGTGGGTGACCAAGGACGGCGGCCCCTTTGTACTCTGGAGCTGGCTGGAAGGGCCCTGGCCTTGGCCTTGGCTCCTCCCTCTATCTGTACGTGGAGCTGGGGGCTTCTGAGATAGACAGGACACGGTATGGAAGCCAGCCATTCCCCCACTGTTCTGAGGGGCAACTGAGTGAGATTCAGGCAGCCTCTGAAGGCCCCAGCCTTGGTCCCCCCACCGACACTGCCTTCCCATGGCCGGGAGCTTGCTACCTCCACCCAAAGCTGTCCTCAGCATGGATCCAACCCTTCCCGCCCCTTCGCTTCCACATGCACCCACACAAACCCGCACACCCATCATGTGGGCAGGTCACTTTCTCTGTCACACAGTAACCCCACTCTGCCCTTCTTCTCTACAGACGCCACACAGATCCCTCCTCTCCTTCAGGTCCTGGCTTAAGTCCCTATCCCTGCCATTCCCGCCTCTGCCCAGCCCTACCAGACATATCCACTGTGTCCCAGACAGCCAGGTGCCAGTGACCAGGAGTGCTGTTGACCAATGAACCATGCGTGCCTGACCGGTGGACATGCGCGGGGCAGGGAGAGACCCTGACACGCACAACTGTACATCCCCCAGGACCTGACACCAGGCTGGGCACAGTGACCAACCTTTCTGCTGGACGTCAAGTTCAAGGACTCCAGCTCAGGTAAAAGACAAAGCATGATGAGCTGCCTGCTTATTTCAGTCTGTACAGAAAAAGAGACCAACACACCAGCTGCCACCAGCATGTCCAGCGCAAGGGCACCCTGCCCTGAGAGGCTGTGTCTGGGTAACTACTGCCACGTGTTCACGAGGCAGCTCCCTCAGGATGTTTTAGAGGCCTCGGGCCCCACCCTGACACCCACCCAGGCCACAGCCGGGGGCATGGATGGCTAGAGGTTCAGGCTAAGGTTCAACCACCTCTCCCGCCTCGCAGGAAGGCTCCTACAAAGCCCTCTAGGGCCCTGTGCTCCTCCTGGAGCTGGTGGCTTCACCCCCGTCCGGTCCTAACTCACCTCTCTCCCCTGATGGTGCAGAAAGAGAGCAGGTGCTGAGCGGAAGCCACCTGTGTGGGTCACTCTGTAATATCACGTGTTCCGAGAAATTAAGTGAGGGAGGCTGGGCGCTGTGGCTCCTGCCTGCCTTCCCAGCACTTTGGAAGGCCGAGGTGGTCGGATCACCTGAGGTCAGGAGTTCGAAACCAGCCTGGCCAACATGGTGAAACCCCATCTCTACTAAAAATACAAAATTAGCTGCGAGTGGTGGTGTATACCTATAATCTCAGCTACTCGGAAGGCTGAGACACGAGGGTCACTTGAACCCTGGAAAAGGACGTTGCACCGAGCCAAGATAGAGTCACTACACCCCAGCCGAGCGACTCCATCTGAAAATTTAAAAAAAAATTAAGTGATGATGTTAGAAGTCAGGGCACTGGCTGCCTCGGCAGGGGACCACAGGGGGCTTTTGGGGGCTGGGCACACTGTTTCTCCTTTAGGGCCCGTGACACAGTGAGCTCAGGTCCTAGAAATGCGCAAGGCGTGTGCTTGCAACTGTTCTGATAAATATGACGCATCCATTTCAAAATGAAAAAGAGGGAAAATGGGCCAGGAGCAGTGGTTCACGCCTATAATCCCAGCACTTTGGGAGGCCAAGGTGGGCAGATCACAAGGTTAGGAGATTGAGACCACCTGACCAACATACTGAAACCCTGCCTCTGCAAAAAAAATACAAAAATTAGCCAGGTGTGGTGGCGGATACCTGTAGTCCCAGCTACTAGGGAGGCTGAGGCAGGGGAATCGCTCGAACCGGGAGGCAGAGGTTGCAGTGAGCAGGGATCGCACCATTGCACTCCCGCCTGGCGACAGAGCAAGACTGTCTCAAAAAAAAAAGTCAGTGTGCAGTGGCTCACGCCTGTAATCCTAGCACTTTGGGAGGCTGAAGCAGGTGAATCATGAGGCCAGAAGTTCAAGGCCAGTCTGACCAAAATGGTAAAACCCTGTCTCTACTAAAAATACAAAAATGAGTCAGGCGTGGTGCTGTGTGCCTGTAATCCCAGCTACTTGGGAGGCTGTGGTGGGAGAATCGCTTGAACCTGGGGGGTGGAAGTTGCAGTGAGCAGAGATCCCAGCACTGCACTCCAAGCTGGGCAGCAGAGTGAAGCTCCATCTCAGAAAAGAAAAGGGAAAATGATACCTCTGATGGGCTGATTCTTGTCCTCCCCAAATTGATATGCTGGGATCCCAGCCCCTAGGCCTCAGAATGTGACTGTATTTGGAAATGGAGCCTCTGAGGAGGTGATGAGTTCAAATGAGGTTACCTGCGTGGCCCTCATCCAATAGGACTGGTGTCCTGGTAAGAAGAGGAGGTGTGATCACAGATCTGCACACACAGGGAAGATGGCATTCGCACGCCGAGGCGACAGGCCCCAGAGGAAGCCATCCCCGCTCCCACCCTGACTTCAGGCTCCTGGCCTCCAGAACTGTGAGGACATCCACTTCTGTGGCTGAAGCCAGTGTGTGGCTTTTTGTCATGGCAGCCCCAGCAGATGAACGCAGCACCCCCCCCCCCGGGTAAGGGGCAGTAACACTGTGGTCCCGAAGGGGAATCCCCGCCTTCCGGCTGCCCTCCCTACCCTAGCCCAGAAGTCCGGCTGAGGCCAGGGGAGGAGAGAGACCAGTGGGGTTTGGCCTTGTGGGGTTTTCAAACCGGATACCACATACGCAGGACGCTGAGGACGGGGCTCTGCTGAGGGATGCATGAGCAGGCGGAGGAGACAAAAGCAATCTCGCCTGACACAAATCTAGATGAATACGTGGATGGGAAGCCCACAGACTGGCAAATTAAAACGTGGTTCGGGGCTGGCGAGTGGTGAGGACGCCTGCTGATGGATCCTCAGCACGCAGCTACACCAACCAAATATGTCACCATGACACGCTCCTGAGAAACCACAACCCCACAGGGCTACCCTGGGCCAGGAGGGAGGAAGAGCTGCCGGTCGGCGTACACAGGCCACTAAGGCTACGGACTCCAAGCTTGCAGGGCGGTGTGCGTGCATCTCTGGACCATGCCTTGGGAGGAGGGGGCTGTCGGGGCCTCCCCTGGCTCAACAGGGGAGGGTGGCTGAGCAATTGCTGGGTTGCTAGTGCTGTCCCCCCACTAACCTGTAAGGTTTGGGGGAACAAAGGCTTCCTCTGCTATGATCACCTCCCCCAGCAAGTAGCAGGAGCTCACGAAACGGCTGATGAATGAATGAATGACAGTGGCTGGCACAAGGCTAAACAATGTCAGCAGTTATGATTACAGTGCCAGGTTAAAATACATTGAAAACACACCCCACCTACCAACAGGAACACACCCAACCCAGGAGAGTGCGTTTCCCCTACCTGGGACAACCTCCTGTTCCATCCTCAAAACACGACCTCTGCACCAGCCACTCCAGAAGTTCCCCAGATTGTCAACGGGCCCTGCTCTTCCAGCTCCTTCTTCGCTTAAGAAAAGGACACCCTTTTCCTGGAATAACCCTTCCCTCCCTCACTCTCCAGTGGACCCACCAGATCCCTCAGGGCCATGCTTGGACGCCATCCATCAGCTGAGCCTTCCACCACCGCGCCTGCTCCTCCCCACCCCCAATAGAGCCGCACCGTCCATACGGTAGCCACATGTGGCTATTTACATTTAAATTACTGAAATAAAATCAAAGGAAAAATTCGGTTCCTGGGCCTCACGCACCACATTCCAAATGCTGAAGCGCCACATGTGGCTGGCAGTGACCGTCAGGGACACACCAGACACAGGACATTGCTCCACGGATGCAGGAAGTTCTGCTGGCTGCAGCTACTGTAGGAAACTCTGCGGCACAACTCCTCAAAACAGCTGGTGGCTGCAGGTCAGCTCCTGGGGAAGCTGGGGTGTCTGCAGGTCAGCTTCCTGGGGGTGAGTGCCCGGTCAGACTCGCAGTGGCGTCCCTCTTAAAACCTGGCATTCAGGAGGCACTCAAAACTTGCACACAAACTGGAGATGTTTAGGGTAGCTGCAGGTCTTTTTTTTTTTTTTTTTTGGAAACAGCATCTCCCCCAGGCTGGAGTGCAGTGGCGCAATCACAGCTCACTACAGGCTTGACCTCCCAAGCTCAGGCTATTCTCCTGCCTCAGCCTCCCAAGTGGCTTGCACCACGACGCTCAGTTGGTTTCTAATTTTTTATTTTTTGTGGAGACAGGGTCTCGCTATGTTGCCCAAGTTGGTCTTGAACTCCTGGCCTCAGCATCCCAAAGTGCTGGGATTGCAGGTGTGAGCTGCTGCAACCGGTCTACCTTTTGTTCTTAATTCCAGGGAGGCAGTTTCCAAAAGATTTTGTATCACAATCATGCGTGAGGGGTATCTAGACAGGCCAGACCCAGAGCAAGTGCCCCCAACTCCCACCTTCGCCCTGTGATGTCTGATTTCATATCAATTGACACTGATGCCCTCACAGGTGACGGAGCTGGCACTGGAATGGTGGGTGTGATGCTACAGCAGCGCCTTAAAATCACTGCTGTAGGGCCTGGGCTCCATTCTAAATTCTTAGCAGGACCAGCCAAGGGCCATCCTCCGTGACCTTCCCCGCCACCCAGGCAAGCAATGGGCACCATCACAGGCACAGATGCATTCGCTGTGATGGATGTGGGCATGTGGTAGCCTCAGGAAGACCTCCCAGGTGGGACTCCCGGGCTCATGAGAGGTTGGGGCTGGAAGTGGCCTTGGTCCCCCTGGTCACATGGCAGGCCCTGGAAGGTGAAGGAAAGGCCTCAGGTGACAGGAACATGGGCAGATGCAGAAGCTCATCACCCTATCACCCTGCTCTTGGCGCACCTCCCACCCACAGCGCCACCCTTCCATGTGCATCAGAGATTCCACCCTTAGGCACACAACAGGGCCAGGCCCAACATTCAGCAAACCAGGGTCCAAACTGGAGAAGGAGAAGGCAAATTTGGCCTGGGTGAGGGATGGGAGTGCTGGGTCCCATGGAGTGTGTGTGTGTGTGCATGTGTGTGTGCATGCATGTGTGTGCGTGCGTGCACACGTGTGTGCGTGCATGTGCGTGTGTGTGCACGCATGTGTGTGCACACAGGATGCCCATGAGTAGAATGGCTGGGAATAGAGTGAACTCTCAGCGCAGCGACTTCATTGTCATAACGTCCTTTCAGGCCTTCCTCTTCCTATAAATTCTTCATGCACCCAACAAACAACCCCAAGGGCAATGCTCACACAGAGGGGCAGAGCCACGGGCAGAGCCACGGCCAGAGCCACCGGCCTGGAGCCACCTCCCCACGCCCTAGCTCTGCACCCCTTGCTCTGGGACATTAAAACTCCCTAGACGGCTTAAGCCAATTTGAGTCCAGGTTTTCTGTAACCTGCAGCCCCACCCACCCCGACAATAAATTGACCTTATACTTATTATCTAAATTGGCTCACTTGCCAGTTTTTCTTTTTTCTTTACCTTTCTTATTTGTGTTTAAAATTTTTCTTTTCTCCTTTTCTTTTTTCTTTATTTCCAGCTCCCCCAAAGCAGAATCTTTTTTCTTTTTTGAAATGAACTCTCGCTCTTTTGCCCAAGGTGGAGTGCGGTGGCGTGATCTCAGCTCACTGCAACCTCCGCCTCCCGGGTTCAAGTGATTCTCCTGCCTCAGCCTCCCAAGTAGCTGGGACTACAGGCGTGTGCCACCACACCCGGCTGATTTTTGTATTTTTAGTAGAGAGGGGATTTCACTGTGTAAGCCAGGATGGTCTCAATCTCAACCTCGTGACCTGCCCAACTTGGCCCCCCAAGGTGCTGGGATCACAGGCGTGAGCCACCGCGCATGGCCAGAAACTGTTTTCTCACCTCTTTATTTCACAATTTTAACTACGTGGCAATCACTCACTATTTAACCCGACTGTCCCTGAGCCCAGACACCCAAGGACCCGTGGGCTTCACGCTAACTGTACGCTACCTGCAAATACCTTCAAACAGCCATCGGGTGTCTGGTGCGTCAGACACACACGTGTGTGCCCCTGTGACCGCTCTGCGGGCTGCAGCTGGCCTCACGCCCAGCTCTGGAAAGACAGACCTCTGGGTCTCAAAAGACCTTTCCAGATCCGGGCCCCACCATTCCACCTCTAAGGGGAAATCGTGTGGGCAACAGTGCAAGCCCAAACCCACTTGCTCGTGACAGGCTTTGCAAACCCCCAGTGCCGTCTCACATCGTGGGCTCTGTGGGTGGCCCTCAAGGAGGGTCCACACCCCCACTCCTCATCCCACCTACCCCAAGATGCCCTCCGCTGAGCGGGGTCCCTGCTCCATCCGACCCCTCTTCATGCATCGGGTCCTGTAGAGTGCTACCAGCTGGTAGGGATCAGCAGTAAACACAGGCCTGGAAGAGGGTGCGGGCGGCGCCATGGGAGGCAGAGGGCGGGCAGCCGATGGCGCTTTTCTGCAGGGTCAGCAGCCGGGGCTCCCGAGACCACCGCCACACCTGACCCTCCCTCCTAATGAAGGGAGCAGAAAGGATGACCATCTATCTTCCGCACTGCCGGTCCTAATTGAGCGTCGGCGAATTCCCCGGCCCGGCTGCTTTCTGTCCCTGGCATAATATGTTATTTACCTGCAGCTAATGGGTTCACGGGTGATAATAGTCTTGTATCAAATGACGGCCGCTTGGCTTCTGACAGTTTTAAAGACCAGTCTCGGGGACACCACAGTTTCTAATTACAGAGTCTGTCATCGGCGAGGTTTGCTTCGACACTGCCTTCTTCTCCCTCGGGTGACACTTCTGTCCAGATAGGAAATTTAAGTTCAGCCCCGACAGTTAAGGTTAAAAATACTGCTTGGTACGAGGCAAGAGATCATAATTTGGGTCGCTGCCGTGTTTAATTAATTGGACTGCGGCAATCAGAGCTCCGTGGGCCGTAATTACCGGCAGGGCCAGAGGCCCTGCTCCCCCTCGCCATGTCTTACAGCTGTAATTTTGCAGAGGCTCTGACCTGGCTCTGAGCAAGAGGCCCCACAGTCATCTGCAGGCCTGAGGTCCTTCATTAGGGAGGCCATGATTTGGGAGGAGTTGGAGGAGGAGGAGGAGCAGCAGCAGCCCAGGCCAGGTGGAGGCTGGGCGCTAGGGCAGGAGGGGCTGCACCCGGCCATGCCCTTCCCACCCAGGTACTGCCTTTCCACCAGGTCATTTTGGAAGCTGATCCTCCTGAGGCACCAGTGTGATGACCCCTGGATGCTGGAGAAAGTCACAGGGAATGAAAATCCAGGCTTCAGAGTCTCCCTCAACCCCGTGAGTGGTTCCCACCCACTCTGGGCTCCTGCTGTTCTGCAAATGGGCTGGCCGTGCCTCTGCCTGGGACACCCATCCCTCAATGTCAACAAGGTTTCCTGCCACTCTCTTTATTCACATACAAGCTCAGTTCGGCCTCCTCATGGGGCCTTTTCCAGCCTTCTTACCCGCATCACACTCCAGCCCCAGATCCTGTTGTCTCCGATAATCCTCCTCCCCAGGACCGTCCTTGCAAACTGCCTTCCGTGAGGACCCAGCCCTGGCCTGGCCTGGACAGGCAGCTCTTTTTCACCCCACTGCCTGTTCCTGGTCCCCCAGGGCCACTACTGCTCTCCAGCCCAGGCTGACCTTGTTCAAGCTTCAGGGGAATCCCTGGACAAGCCAGAGCGAACGCTTCCTGGCTCCCCAGGTGCCAAGATAGTCCTGCCACGCTGGCTCCTTGACCTTGCCCCAGGCTCCTCTGCAGGTCAGGGGCGGCCTTGCCTCTGACCCTGCAGGGTTCCTTCACCAGCTTCTTTTAGCTCATGGTCTCGAGGGCAGAGGCCTCACAGCCAACATGCGGACAAGCCACGAACTCGGACCACCCCCGGAGGAGGTCTTGGCTCAGGCCTGGCCCAGTGCGGCGGAGCTCGGGAAGGCCCGTTGCCCTCAGAACCTCTCTCCGCAGCCTCAAGGTGCACTGGTGATAGCTGGAACTTTGGGTCCAGACTGCCCCCTGCTGAACCTCAGTTTCCCCATTGGTAAAATGGGAAGAGTCCTGTTTCCTCCCTCCTGGGAGCTGTCCTTCCAAGCAGATGAGCTGACGGTGCTCACGGCCCACCGTACACCAGGACCATGAAGATGAGCTATCCATGGTGGAGGTGGGAGGGGCCAGGCTGACCTCCTGGGGAAGCTGCCAGGATCGAACTCAACCTCACGCCTGAGGTGTCATCAAGGCTGACTCAGGACTCAGCCCATATGGCCCCCCTGGCTGCCCCAAGCTCGGCCGGGCAGGTCCATCCCACCTTGCTCAACCTGGAGCTGCCTTTCCTTGGGCTCAGCGCCTGCACCCAGCACAGCCCCTTCCCATGGAACCCCATCGAGCACTCCTGCCGCCCACTCCCCTCCTGCCGGGATCTTTCCGCCAGACAGAGCTCTTGGTGGGCATCCGACTCCCCTGCCCAGACCCCCGTGACGGGAGCAGTCCCTGAACCCCCCCCCCCCAAAAATATTCTTAGATGACAGTTCTCCCAGGGCCTGGTGGAAATTCAGAAATGAAATTACTCATATGAAGGAGATCTAGTCTGCAAGCACTGGAGAATGAGAGGAGGAGGCAGGGCCCCATCGGGGGTGGGTTCCCATTGCAAACCCACACAGCCTAGGGGCAGCATTGGTGGGCGGCAACCTGACCTGGGTGTTTCTCACCCCAGAAGGGGTGTTGTGGCACCTCCAAAAGATATGCTGAAGTCTTGGCAAGGCATGGTGGTCCACACCTATAATCCTACCGTTTTGGAAGCCCGAGGTGGGAGAACTGAGAATTCAAGACCAGCCTGGGCAACACAGAGAGACCCTGTTTCTGCAAAAAAATTTTTAAAAATTAGCTGGGCATGGTGGCACATGCCTGTAGTCTCAGCTATTTAGGTGGCTGAGGCAGGAGATCAGTTGAACCCAGGAGTTTGAAGCTGCAGTGAGCTATGAATTGCACCACTGCACTCCAGCCTGGGCAACACAGCAAGACTCCATCTCTTAAAAAAAAAAAAAAAAAAGGTAAAGTTCTAATCGCAGTGCCGTATATGTGACCTGATTTGGAAACAGGGTCTTTGCAGATATTAGTTAAGGAGAGGCCATCCTGGAGTAGAGTGGCCCTTCCTCCCAAGACTGGAGTCCCTAGAAAAAGAGAAGGGACTCACACACACAGGGAAGACAGCCACGTGCTGACAGAGGCAGGGACCATCAGGAAGCTGGAAGGGGTGAAGAAGGATCCTTCCCTGGGGCCTCAGAGGGAGCATGGCTCTGCAGACACCTCGATCTGGGACTTCTGGCCTTTGCAACATAAAAGAACACATTTCTGCTGTGGGAAGTGCCCCCACCCCCAGCCCCTGGTTTTGGTACTTTGTGTCTGCAGCCATGGGACACTGATGGGGGAAAGGGGGTGATATGGAGAAGGAGAGGGGCAGAGCAGAGCAGCTGGCTGTTGCCCTGGCATACCCCACTCGGTGCCCTCTGCAGCGTGCCCAAATCCATTGCTGCCACGATGTGCCCCTCCCCCCAGACTCTTGGTGCTGGGTTCCCATGGAGCTCGGGGACTCAGGGTGGGGGACAAATGTGCCTGTTTATTAGGAATCGAAGCCTGGGCCGCGCACATCTCAGTGGAGAGCTGCTTTTGAAGTGCCGAGTGATTTATTTTAGCCAATTACTGGTGCACTTCCCCTTCCCCAAGACCACACGTAATTGATTGAAACCTATTGAAAACAAATTAGCCAGCACTAGGATGCAAAGATCTGTTTATCACTTCTCTGGAGGTTTGCAGGAAATCCACGTGAACGACAAAACGCATTCCCATTTGTTTTTCCCTTCCCTACAAGGACAGGAGGAGAAAAAAGAACAAGCCTTTCCAGACTGAGCAGGCCTCGCTCTGCACCTGGCAGCCTGTTATTTTCTAGCTCTTGCAATATCGGGGATGATGACCTGGAGGGGGCCCTAATATTCCACCGTACTGACTGGGCACAGTGGCTCACACCTGTAATCCCAGCACTTTGGGAGGCCAAGGCAGGCAGATCATGAGGTCAGGAGATTGAGACCATCCTGGCTAACACAGTAAAACACAGTCTCTACTAAAAATACAAAAAATTAGCTGGGCATGGTGGTGAGCATCTGCAGTCCCAGCTACTTGGAGGCTGAGGCAGGAGAATGGCTTGACCCCAGGAGGAGGAGGTTGCAGTGAACCGAGATTGCACCACTGCACTCTAACCTGGGCTACTGAATGAGAGTCCTTCTCAAAAAAAAAAAAAAAAAAAAAAAATTCTGCCATACTAACATCACTGCTCTGTGGTGGGGTGTTTAGGGTGGTCCCATGATTGTGCTACGGAAACAAACATCTGCATACCCCATGTTTGCCATGACTTGCTTTCTTACAATAAATTTCCCAGCAAGGGATTTCTGTAATGCAAATGAAGAAACATCTCCACTTGCCTTTTTGCTTTTCCAAAAGGGCTTTTCCCACGTATGTGATGCGAGGCCTGCAGAAGTCTGTCCATTTCACCACAACTGTGCCAGCAAGAGATGTTATCATGTTATGTTTGGGGCGGACCTAGCAGGTATAAAATGGTACTGTAGGGTGGCTTCAAACTGCACCTTTTATGTAAATTTTCAAAAATTATTTTTAATTGCAGTAAAATGCACATGAACTTTGCCATTTCTAAGTGTGTAGTTCTGGGATATTAAGTGCATTTACGTGGAGCTGCATTCTTAAAGATGACTTTCCTGCCTTCTCTGTGACAGCTGGCAGGCGACCTCTGGCTGATGACAATCTGGGTTGTCCTTTATGCCGAAGCTCCAGTGAGCTTCACTGTGCCCTAGCCTTGACCTCAGGAGCCACGCCAGGAGTATCCTGAGTCCTACTTATACTGAGGGGCTACCATGGGGGCTTCCTCCCCTGCTCAGAACCTGCAGTCTCTTTCCTCTGCATTTCCCATCAGGCCTCAACTCCTCCTGGAGAGAGCCCTGCAGGCCGGGCATGGTGGCTCACATCTGTAATTCTAGCACTTTGGGAGGCTGAGGCGGGTGGATCACGAGGTCACGAGTTGGAGACCAGCCTGACCAACATAGTGAAACCCTGTCTCTACTAAAAATACAAAAAACTAGCTGGGCATGGTGGTGGACACCTGTAATCCCAGCTACTTGGGAGGCTGAGGCAGGAGAATCACTTGAACCCAGGAGGCAGAGGTTGCAGTGAGTAGAGATTGCGCCATTGCACTCCAGCCTGGGCCAATAGTGCGAGGAGACTCCGTCTCAAAAAAAAAAAAAGCCCTGCCTTCCACCAAATGCAGGTCACATGGTAGCCCCACCCTGCCTGTCTCCCTGCTTGGCATCAAGCTTCCAATTGCTGGACCTGGCATTCTCTCCTCCCAGTCTGTGCGATGTCCCCCGCTGCCAGTCAACCCAAGCCAGGTGCAAGCTGTTCTAACCACAATGGCCCTGCCAGTCTCCAGGGGGCAGGGTGGCCAGGCCAGGCAGCGATTCCTTCAACCAGAGTCTGAGTGAGGCCTGCCTGTGCCACCCCTGGCCAGCTGCACCACTGCCCAAGCTGAGGGAAGTACACGCTCCCAAGCCCTGAGAGACCCCAGCCCTGTCCCCTGCTGTCACAGTTACCACTGCACGCCGACGTGTGCAAACACGTGTGAGTGTGGGGGTTGCCTGCGTTGTATGTGTGCATATGTGGATGTTGGTCTGTGTACATGTTCTTATGTCAGATGTGTATCTGTGTGCATGTGTGTTATGTACACATACGCACACATCTGTGTTTACACACATGTATGTACGCATGTGGGTGCATGCGTAAGTCTATATGCATGGATGTCTGTGTACATGTACGTATCTCTGTGTATGTGTCTGTATGTGTGGTGTCTGTCCCTATGTGTACACGTCTGTGTGTATGTGTACAGCTGTATGCAGGGGTATCTGTATGTGTGTGTCTGTGTGTCCGTATGTCTGTATGTCTGTGCATGTGTATGTCTGTGTGTGTATCTGTGCATGTGTGTTGGGGGGTGGGGAAGGGCGCACACTGAGGATACCCCAGCAGCTCAGTGCCATGGAGGGAAGGATGGGCACGGGCTGGGAGGACCCCCGGAGAGGAACCACAGCCTGCAGAGCAAACATCGGGGTGGGCACTGGGCTTCCTTCCCCTACCAGCTCCACCCCTTCTTCCTCAGCTAGCACAGCCCTGCCCACACGCACCAGGCCCCACCCCCTCACCCCGCCCCACTGGGGTGTGGCACTCCTACATAGCACACAGCCGAGGTGAGGTCACGGTATGGGGTCCCTAGGTCACCTGCCCCCACCCCCACATCCCAGCTGTCACACTTCTGGTAAAAGCAATGTTAGCTCCTCATTCCTCAGTTTCTCCATCTGTAAAAAGGGGATAACAACAGTGCCACCCTCCCAGGCAGGCTGTGGGGATTAACAGTGTTGCCACGTCAGCTGCTGAGAAGGCACAGGCTGTGGGCTGGGGTGCAGAAGTGCAGCCCACCCCACCCCGGGTTCCCCAGTCTCAGACCTCAACCAAAGTGCTGGTTGTATCCCCCAAGGAGGCGTGTCCATGTCCAGTCCCAGGACCATGCATGGGACATTATGTAGTGGCGGCGTCTTTGTAGATGTGACAAAGGTGTAAGTTCAACACACACCATGCTACTGCCCAGACGTGAGAGGCCTGGTCCCTTTCAGCAGGTTCCTGTGTGATCACAGTTAGGGGAAAGATGGGTTCCCTTTAGAAATAATGACTAAAAATGAGAGTGGGGTGCCTTTCCGGGAACGATGGCTCTGTGCACGGTCTTGCCTATCCCAACCATCCTGCGGCTCCCTGGAGAGCTCTAGAGCCCCCTTCTACAGATGAGGAAACTGAGGCACAGGGCTGAAGCCTCTCGCTCCAGGTGCCACATGTGCTGGGATCCAGGAATCCCTGCTGCCACAAGAGTCCCAACGTAAAGCGCATAAGGCAGAGAAGGAGGCCTAACACAGAGGCGCGCCCACCCCGCTTCGCCCACCTGCTCCACCCTCAGGAGACCCAGCAGCTTCAATGAAACCAGAAAAGCCCAGACCAGGGCTGGGTGCGGTGGTTCATGTCTATAATCCCAGCACTTTGGGAGGCCAAGGTACGTGGATCACCTGAGGTCAGGAGTTCAAGACCAGCCTGGCCAACGTGACAAAACCCTGTGCTACTAAAAATACAAAAATTAGCCAGGCGTGGTGGCGCATGCCTGTGATCCCAGCTGCCAGGAAGGCTGAGGCAGGAGAATCGCCTGAACCTGAGAAGCAGTGGTTACAGTGAGCCAAGACTGCGCCACCGCACTCCAGGCTGGTTGACAGAGTGAGACTGTGTCTCAAGAAAAAAAAAAAAGACCCAGGCCCAAAGGGGGGACATTGAAACCCTCCACAGGGGCTGCCCTGAGCCCCAAACTGGCTGGTGCAGGAACAGATGAGGGGCACTTTACAGGGCTGCCTGTCCTGGGTCTCTGGCGACAGTGTCTCTGCTCCCGCCTCCCTCTCCTGCACCCCCACCCCCACTCACACCCTCCATGGAAGCTGGCCTCGAGTCAGGCTCCGAATCTCCCAGGCACTCCAGCTATCTGTCACGACGCCATGGTTCCAGCTCCCTGCAAGCTAGTCAATTTCTCCCCAATTCCATGTCCACCCTCAGCCTGCAAAAGCTGCCCAGTGCTAGGTAGGTCAGCCCCCCTGCCCACAGCTGGCCTGGCTGCCACTCCGCAGACACGCCCCAGTGAGGCCTCCCAGGCTGCCCGCCTCCCCAGCACCCTTTGCTGGTCTCCTGAGTGCAGTAACGGTCCCCACTCTGGAAGCTTCCACACGGTGTTTTATCGCTCTGCTCTCTGTGAATCTCGTTTCAGGCACTGTCGGGTCCCAGCGGCGCCTGGCGTCATCAGCTCGAACACCATCACTCACGCAGCATAAACCTGTTGTAACCATCCCAGCAGGCTCACGAGGGGCGGCCCATCACTCATCCCTGAGGACGGCCTTGGAGGCACGGGGTGGCGGGAGATGGATGGCTCTGGGAATTGCCATCGGCTGGAAAGTGGGCACCTCTCACCTCTGGGGAGTGGGGTCAAGTCACTGTCACCGTAGGCTCAGGCCTACAGGGAAATGAAGCCGGAGACCCTGCTTGAGGCCGTGCCCCCACGAGTGTGTCTGGATGGATTCCGCACCGAGGTCCAGCTCTGGCTTGCAGAACAATCGATTCTCCTGGCCCCCGGGGCTTTTGACAAATGAGGAGTCTGAGACCCACGGACACTGGATGAATTACCCCAGGTCTCCAGGCTCCTGCATCCTTTCTATCAGGACAAGCTGCTCTAGCAGGCCTCAAAGCCAGCCTCCCCTCCTCCAGCCTCCAGGAGGCCTTGATTAGGCCCTAACTGCCCTTGCAGGGGTCTAAAATGTTCCCAGCATGGCCGGGCGTGGTGGCTCCTGCCTGTAATCCCAGCACTTTGGGAGGCCGCGGTGGGTGGATCATCTGAGGCCAGGAGTTTGAGACCAGCATGGGCAACACGGTGAAACCCCATCTATACTAAAAAAAACATTTTTCTTTTTTTTTTTGAGATGGAGTCTCGCTCTGTCACCAGGCTGGAATGCAGTGGCATGATCTCGGCTCACTGCAACTTCCGACTCCCTCGTCCAAGCGATTCTCCTGCCTCAGCTTCCTGAGTAGCTGGGACTACAGGCACCTGCCACCATGCCCAGCTAATTTTTGTATTTTTAGTAGAGACAGGGTTTCACTATGTCGGCCAGTATGGTCTCAATCTCCTGACCTCGTGATCTACCCACCTCAGCCTCCCAAAGTGCTGGGATTACAGGCGTGAGCCACCGAACCCAGCCAATTTTTTTTTTTTCCAGTTAGCTGGATGTGGTGGTATGCGCCTATAATCCCAGCTTCTTGGGAGGTACAAGAATTACTTGAACCCGGGAGGCAGAGGCTGCAGTGAACTGGGATCCCGCCATTGCACTCCAGCCTGGGCGCAACAAAGCGAGACTCGGTCTCAAAATAAAACAGAAATAAACAAACAAATAAATAAAATGCCCCCAGCATGTCCTCATCTGAGCTTCAAACCCAGAGAGACAGCATCTGCCTTTGGCGGTGGCCTGAGCAACCTGGCAGGGCTCATACGGCCAGCACAGGCCACAGGCGGGGAGTCCCACTCCAGGGCCCCTCCTCTCCCCATGCCACCCTCCCCCTCAGAAAACATGATGGGCAGGGGCTTCCAAACTAGCTGGACTCAGGGTCAGGGGTTTCAGGGACCCCAACCTTCGCTTTGGGGAAAGGGCCCAGCCATCCTGGCCTTCTCTCTCCCTTTCTCCCTTCCTCTCAAAGGGCAAAGAACACTGGAATAGCCACATGTTAAATAATTCAGTGCTGGAAGGAGCCCAGCATGGTCACAGCCCATAGGAAGGCTCCTGGCCTGACCTAGAAACTCCTGGGCAGGGCTGGACCCAGCAGGGCTCTGCCCCTGTGCCCAGGGGTCGACTTCTCCACCACCCCCGTTTTCAGGCAGCAGGGGGTCAATGCAGAAAGCCTGCACTGGCAGGGGCAAGGGACAGGGCCCAGTGCCTCCTTTCTGTGTGGGGGCTGCCATGGAGGCACCTTGCCCTTCTGGGCTGGGCTTCCTCAGCAGAAGAAGAAGGGGTCACACTTGGTGAGCTCTGAAGTCCCTTCCAGCACCTGAGTCTACGCTAGATATAACAGTGTTCCCCCAGACTCATATCCACCCGGAATCTCAGAACGTGACCTTATTTGGGGCCGAGTGTAGTTGCTTATACCTGTAGCCCCAGCACTTTGGGAGGCCAAGGCGGGAGGACTGCTGGAGTCCAGGAATTTGAGGTCAGTTTGAGCAGCACAGCAAAACCTCATCTCTAAAAAAATAACATCTCTACAAAATACATCTCTACAAAAATACCAAAAATTAGCTGGGTGTGATGGTGCAAGCCTGTAGTCCCTGCTACTTGGGAGGCTGAGGTGGGAGGATCACTTGAGCCCAGGGGGTGAAGCCTGCAGTGAGCCGGGGCTGTACCAATGAACTCCAGCCTGGGTGACAAAGTGAGACCCTGTCCTGGGGGAGAAAAAAAAGATGACCTTATTTGGAAGCGGGGTTTTTGCAGATGTTCTGAGTTACAAAGAATAAGGTCCTTTTGGGATACGGTGGCCCCCAAGTCCAACATGACTGGGGTCCTTACAAGAAGACACACAAAGCCAGAGGAAGAGATTGCGGTGAAGAGGCCACAAGCCAAAAGACACCTGGAGCCACCAGAAGTGGAAGGCGCACAGAAGCGTCCTCCTCTAGAGCCTGCAGAGGCCGCACGCCCCTGCTGATCCCTGGATTTCAGACTTCTGGCCACATAACTGGGAGGCATCGCTTCCGTGGTTATAAGGCCCCTGTTTGGCGAAGGTTCTTATGGCAGCTTTAGAGAACTCATACACAGTCTTGTTTGTTTGTTTGTTTTGAGACAGAGTCTTACTTTATCACCGAGGCAGGAGTGCAGTGTCGTGATCATGGCTCACAGCAGCCTCGAATTCCTGGGCTTAGGTGATCCTCCCACCTCAGCCTCCCAAGGTAGCTGGGACTACAGGCATATACTACCATGTCCGGCGAATTTTTTTTTTTCTTTTCTTAGAGACAAGGTCCCATGTACATTGCCTAGGCTGGTTTTGAACTCCTGAGCTCAAGCGAGCAGCTCCCAAGCAGCTGGACTACATATGTATATCACCACAGCTGGCTAACATTATCATTTTTCATAAAGATGGAGTGTGCCTCCGTGGCCCACACTGGAGTACAGTGGTGTGATCACAGTTTACACTGCAGCCTCCAACTCCTAGGCTCAAATAATCCTCCTGCCTTGGCCTCCAAGTGGCTGGGACTACAGATGTGCACCGCCATGCCCCACTAATATTATTTTAATTTTTTGTAGAAATGGAGTCTCATTGTGTCGCTCAGGCTGGTCTTGAACTCCTGGCTTCGAACAATCCTCCTGCCTTGGCTAAAACAAAGTCCTAAACTTCAAGCCAGGCGCACTGTGAATGTACCACAGTGAAGTTCTACCTGGGGCCTCTGCATCACCCCTCCCTGGAGATCACAGGGCTCCATGGCTTCCTTCTGCCAGGCCCCTGTTCCAGTGTTCCCCCACCGGGAACGCCACTGGCGCCAGCCCTGTGGCTCCACGCCCTGCCCTGGCTCTGAGCTCTCCTAGTGCATGTTGCCACAGACCGATAACCTACCCTCAAACGTCTACTGTCATCCCCAACACCCAGAGAATATAAGCTCCTCCAGGGCAGGGGTGTTGACCTCTGTCCCTGCTCTGTCCCCGGCTCCAGGTTCATAGCAGATGCTCAGCAAACACTCCTTGGATGAACACGTGTGATCTGGGCCCAGCTCCATGCCAGGCAAACTCGGGAAGGAACAGAAAGGCACCATGAGTTCACAGTGTCAGAACCCCCAGGGACGGCTCCCTCTGGAAAGGAAGAGGCCTGAGTGTGTGTCACCACTGATAGGCAGTGTGGCCACTTAAGGGCGTTGTATCTGGAAACTGCCTGTGTTTAAACCCACCCTCTGCCACTTCAGAGCTGTGCAGCCTCAGGCAACCTGCAGAGCCTCTCTGGGCCTTAGTCCTCCATCTGTAAAGTGGTTATAATGAAAGCACCTCCCCTCGCTGAACTCTTGTGGATATTAAACAAGTTAGTGCGGGAGAGGCCCTCAGAACAGGGGCTGGCATTTCGTAAACACCAGGTAGGACGCATTTACTGCTGTTGGCGTCATTGCTGGAATTCCAGGGAAAGAATTCCTAAGAAAGTAGACTTCAGCAAGGGGAAGGAGATTCGGTTTGAGCAGGAGGCTCAAACAGGGGTGGGGCCTGCTGGGTGAAGGGGACAGAATCTCAGTTCCCAAACTGCTGGGGATGGAACCCCAGAAACCTCAGCACAGGACGACAGGGGACCGGGGGGCGGCTCCCGGCCAGCGCAGCCTGCAGTCTATTTATAGATCAAACACATTCGCCATCAAGGTCCCTGCGTCCCCGCCAAAAAGCTGGTTCTGACAAGCAGGAAAAGCAAGTCGACTGGAGCCTCCGGCCAAGCCTGTCTGGCACCCGCTGCCTCTGAGGGGTGGGCGTGGCCAGTGGTGGCCAGCTCTCCAGGCCTGGCTGCCTGTGCCAAGGGTCAGCTTCCTAGCACCTTGGTGGTGCCCAGGTGAGCAGAAAAGATTCCCCAGCCCAGGGTCCTCAGGGCAGCCCCAAGGCCCCGGTGGAGGAACAGGGACAGGCAGGCAGAAGGCACCTCCTGCCCACGTGAGGGGAGCCATGTGGTGTCAACACAGGCCACAGCCACCCCCAGGCTGGCCAACCGAGAGGCGCCGTGTCTCCCAGGAAAGGGGCACCCTCCAGGCTGCATCCAGCCAGGCCCAGTGTCACCCCTCTCTGCCCCTGTCCTCATCAGACTATGACACTGAGACTGGCTTTCAGGCTCCCAGCAGGGCACGGGGCACCACCTGCCCCTTCCTACAAGGAGACCAGGCTTGGCCACTTCCCTCGCCTCCTCCACCACCAGGTCTGACTCCTCAAGCAGCCCATGACCCAGCCTGAGCCCAAGCTCCTTCCAGCTGCCACACGGGCCTTCTTGCCCTCCATGCCCACAGGCCAGCCCTCCCCTGTGCCCCAGCACCCCTGCCAGAGAGCAGCTTCTGGGCTCACACTCTGGCCCCAAGACATATCACCTTCTTGTTAAGCCCTTCCCAACCCACTCCTCTAAAACCACCCCGCAACCTCCAGAACACCCGCATCTTCCAGCACCCCACCTCTTCCGTTCCTGTGGGGGGCTTCCTGTCTGTCTCCAGGGGCAGGGGCTGTTCCCCGTGGCTCCGGGGCACCCCAGGTGCTGGTAGATGCTCAATGAACATTGGGTGAAGAAACAGATGGCTCCTGGGTCCCTTATCGTGGCCCCAGGTGGCACCCGGGGGGTCTGAATTGAGGCCTGCTGCTGCGTGAAGGCGACAGTGCCTGCTAGCAGCTCCGGGCTGAGCTGCAGCTGAGAAGGTTCTAACACTTTTTCCAGCTGCTCCAGTGCCGCCCCCTCGTGATGGGGCAGGGGGAGCCTAGCTGCGCCCTCCCCCCGCGACTTCGGGATGTACCTCAAGGAGGGCTTTGGGGTACCCTGGCAGCCAGGGGCAGGAGGAGAGATCAGGGTGTGGAGTCCGGCCCTGAGGTGGGCAGGCTCCTGGGGACACTAATGGCTGTGCCCCCACCCAGCGGACTTGGCCAGCATTAATTTGACCATATATACACACGCTAATCAGCTGTAACTGTGGCACCCAGCTCAATTCAAATTGATTTACTGAGCCTGGAAATGGATACAAATGTGATTAAAGGCTTTTTATTTTACATAGGTTCTCTATAAAATGATTTAAATCAATTGCCTGGCAGGCCCCACACTACTGCTGCACGGAGCCTTCCTATTCTATTGACGGATATGCTGCTCTGAGCCAGAGCTGAGGTCACAGTGTTCTCTGTCCCTGCCCAGGGATCAAAGTCGGGGCAGCCATAGCATCCCCTCACGGTGTGGCTGCCTCCACTCGGGGTGCCTCTCTGAGGTGACCGGGCACCTTCTCGGGGCCTCAGGAGCTAGCTCTCGGGTGAGGGGCAGGCTGGGAGCCAGGCGGATAGTCATGGTGACAGCCTCCTGCACCATCATTCCTTCTGGCCATGATGCCCTGAGCCTGGGAGGTCAAGTTCAAGATCTAGACCTCTGGGGGGTGGCGGGGGGAATGAGTTCTTCTGTAGCTATTACCTGCCCTACCCTGCTGCCCCTTTCACACATGAGGAGACCAAGGCCCAGGGGTGTGCACCAGCCTAGCAGAATCAGGGACAGACGGGTCCCAGCCCCTGGGTCCCCACGGCATCCACGAAGACCCCGCCTGCTCACATTAGCACCTAACAGCTGTTGTTGGTTCATAAAACATTGTCTCCTGTGGTAAACACAGAAAACAGGAGATGCTCATGGGCCCCCCAGCCTGTGGGAGGGCTCAGCATGGAGCCGGGATGCCACCTAACATCCAGCGCAGGGGAGGCCTGGGCAGCAGCCAGCAGGCCAAGGCAGGTCTCTGCCACCACCCCCATCTGTACGTCTCCTGGGCCACCATCACACAGGACTGCAAACGGCACAGCTAAAGCCACAGAACTTTCTTCTCTCAGGTCTGAAGCCCAGAAGTCTGAAATTCAGGTGTCGGCAGGGCCGCGCCCCCTTCAGAAGGCTCTAAGGGAGGTCCTTCCTGCCTCTTCCAGCTCCTGGTGGGTGCAGGCGCTCTCTGGCTGCGGCTGCCACAGCTCTGCTCTCTGCCTGTCTCCACGTGGCCTCTCCTGCCTGTCTACCCTCTTCTCCTGAGAACTACCAATCAGATTGGATTTAGGGCCCACACCAGTCCCATGTGACCTCATCTTAACCCAGTGACGTCTGCAAAAACCCGATTTCCAAATAGGGTCGCATTCTGAGGTTCTGGGCAAACACGCCTTTTGGGGGACACTCTATTCACCCCAGTCCATACGGGATCTGAGTCACCACACTGGGGGTACAGCTGGGAAGAGCCCACCCTCCTTTAAGGCGGAGTGGGCCATTTAGCAGCTTTGTGAATGAAGCCCCGCTTGTGGGGTGGGCACTGGGCCGCGTGCCTATGTCTGTTAGCTGCACAGTCCTGGCTCTTTGGAGGGGCAATGTGCCACCGCCTGTCTCTGCTTGAAAGCTTCCGCAGCAGTTCTGAGAACTGCAGAGGCAGATGCCACCTGGTTTCCAGGTAGACCCCCGGCCCCGGGCGCCCACCAATATGCAGGGGCCACTACCCTCTTACATCTCAGTGGCAGGGCCGTGGCTCAGAAAAATCCCCCCAGCCCGGCTCAACAGCTCATCCAGGATGGGTAAGGGCTGGCCAGGGCAGGGAGAGAGTCTCTGTCTCGCTCTAGACCTGAGCTGTCTAGTACAAGAGCCACAGGTGGTGATTTCAATTCAAAGTTAAATTAATTAACATGAACAAAAATTAAAATTCCATTCCTGCATTGCCCAGGCCATGAGCAGCTCATTGCCAGCACACAGGGCACTGCAGATGTGGACACTTCCCAGCAAGAGAGAAGGGTCTGCGGGCCAGGCACGCTGGCTCACACCTGTAATCCCAGCACTTTGGGAGGCTGAGGCAGGTGGATCACCTGAGGTCAGGAGTTCGAGACCAGCCTGACCAACATGGTGAAACCTGGTCTCTACTAAAAATACAAAATTAGCCAGGCATGGTGGTGCATGTCTGTCATCCCAGCTACTGGGGAGGCTGAGGCAGGAAAACTGCTTGAACCAGGGAGGCAGAGGTTGTAGTGAGCCGAGATCGAGACATTGGATTCCAGCCTGGGCAACAGGAGCGAAACTCCGTTTCAAAAACAAAGCAAAGCAAAGCAAAACAGAAGAAAGGTCTGCGGACACAGCTCTGGAGCTGCTTTTCCTCATGTCGTTTGTACCATGCTGCCCACGGAACGAGAAAGAATCCACGCAAACACTAGCAATCTAAACACCAAAGGCCAGGGCTGCTGATGCCTCTTCACCCCAAATCTGACCCCTGAGGGGGCTGTTAGAATCAGGGGTCTTCTGCTGATTCAGCTTCCCTCTCTGGCCACGCTGTCCAGGAAATCACCCACCTCTGATCCCCGGCCCGCAGCCTAAGAGGCCCTTCCCTAATTCTCTGGTCTGCTCGAGCTTCTGCCGGAGGCAGCTCAAGGTCCTCCTCAATCTCCAACACTCCGTCCTCTGCTCTCCACCTCACAAACTCCTGCAAATCCTTCAAAACCCACGTCCAACTTCATGACCTCCGGAAAGACTGTTCCTACAGCACCCTGAACTTCCTCTCTTGTGGCTCTTTTCACCGAGAACCTGAGTCCCTGGTGCGTCTGCTCTTCTGTGCCTGCCTGCGAGCATTTCGGAACCAGTCAGTTCAGCACCTGGCAGGAACAGGGAGCTTGGACCGGCCGAGAGAGCAGTAAGCCAGGCTCTCAACAGGACCCTCTGTTTCCAGAGCTTAGCCACGCAGAGAGCCCCAAGGCTGTAACATGCTGGCTGTGTGAACAAGTGAATGCACGACGGCCGCAGACGGGAGCCAGGTCCCATCCTCTGTTAGTACTCTCAGCATGCTCGTAAGCACACAGTAGGAGCTTAACAAATGGAGGTGGGGAAACGAGCTGAATGCAGCAGAGAACACTGCAAGGGGACGAGGACGCAAGATGGGAAAACCGAAAAGCTAGCAGGGGCAGTAAGACAGCGAGGCGGGCAGGGCCCGTGTCCCTGGAAGGAAGGAGCGGCCTCCAGAAGCCAGCCCCATCACTGGGCGTTCCCTCCACCACCTTCCTGGCTGCAGAGCGAAGCATGGCCCTGCACGGTCACAGCGAGGACGGCCATGGACTCCAGGACACTCCCCCACACTCCCCCACTCCACTGCTCTGCACAGCCCAGAGGGGTGACGGTGGCACTGAGGTATAGCCCTAGAGCTGCTCGGGGGCATCAGTGATGGGTGGGTCATCCTTGCCCCACACCACCCTTTGTGAGGCCAGGAGCCACACAACTGAGGGACCACCAATTGAGATGGAAAAGGTGACGTAACCGTGCAAGGTCACACAAACACCTGCCATTCCGGAGTGAGCAGTGGCCTGGAAGGCCCGCCTCCTTCCCTCACCATGCCCCATTTCCTGAGGGCACAGTCCTGGCCCCAAGCCCCCAGCTCCCTACTTCTATTTCAAGGTCGCCATCAAGGTTGTATCGCAGGGTGATTCCCATCCTGGACTTGGGGACCTGGACTCGAGGGCCTGGGCCTGCCGTTCCCAGCTTTATGACCTGGGCAGGTCAGCTTGCCGCTCCGTGCCTCAGTTTCCCATCTATAACACAGACAGAAATAAGGGGAACAATGTGGTCCCTGGGCCCTCACATCTGACCGGCTCATAAGAAGTCCTCAGTGTTCAGGAAATCGACCTGCCCAGGTGCAAATACAGACGACACGAGGGTTCCCAGGCCCCTCGGACCCACCCGTCACAGCCGGGAAGACTCTAGGGTCTCCAGAGCTCAGCTCTGCAAAGGCTGCGTTCTAAAACACTCCTCCGTATCCACGGGGCGCAGCTCGCCACATGACCGAGGCAGAGGCAAGGCAGTGAGTGCAGCGGACTCCGTCATGTGTAAATGCAGAATTTTCCTGGGGCGAGAAGGTGGCACCCAGGGAGGCGCATTAGCACCCATGTTCACTGAGAGCAGGAGGCCGTCTTCTGCTCCTGTTTTGATCCCCTCTTTTCCCAAGTGGACAGAGAGCCCATCCGCTGGAGCAGGGCAGCCTCTGGAAGCTTCTGGAATCCGTGCTTTTCAGCATGGCTCAAAGCCTCCCTGCATCCGAACCCCCTGGGGTACACAGCCACCACCCGTGAACCCCAAGTCCCTGGTGCTACGTTGAGGTGGGCACAGGGCTAGGCGCAAAATGACCACTTGAGAAATCGGTAAAAAACTAATTTCGCCTGAATCTCACAGCCTGCATTTAGCAACAGCTAAACTCATCCCAAGAAACGCACGCTGAGGCCAGGGACCAGTGAGGCCCCAGCAATGCCAGGAGGGAGGGAGAGGGCTCTTCTCCCCAGCAGCGAATGGGGAGCTGGGCACCCCCTGCCCTGAGAATAGCCCATGTGACAGGACAGAGGTCGGCTAGGCCCCCGCGGCAGGGCAGAGGTGGGGAGGCGTTCCCCACCATCCTGGCTGGGGCATGAGTGGGACGAAGCTGGCCAGGCCGGGGCGGCCCCTCAAGGAGAGAGAACTCCATACCAAGGCCCACCGGCCACGGGAGCTGTGGACAGTGCCACACAGAGGCAAGGCCATATCAGTTTGGAATCCTGAAATTCTAAAGACAGGAGGAAGACAGGTCACCCCCTGAATGGAGCCACCTGGTGCCACTTAGTGGCTGTGATGTCTTTTTGATGCCTGCCATGCCAAGAGGTGGCAGCTGTGCTTCAGGGTGGCAGTGGCCCTGGGCAACACGGGGGCAACGGAGGGGGTGGTCCCTGCTGCCTTCAGAAGGCTTCCCGGGCCCTCGTGAGCACGTGAGAACCTGCGTGTGGGAGCGTGTGCATGTGTACATCTGTGAGAGCAGGTGACAGTGTCCACCTGTGAGTGTGAATGTGTGAGTGTGCAAGTGTGTTATGTGTGAGTACAGAGAGAAGGGGAGAGTGACAGAGACAGGGAGGGAGGGAGCAGGGAGGGAGAGAGGAGGGAGAGGAGGTGAGGGCAGGGGCTGTGCTGCGGAGTGACTGTGTGTGGGGTACTCCCGTTGGCAAGGCTGTACCTGGGGGGGCTCCCTCACTGCACCGAGCTGCCAGAACATCCCCATTTGTAAAATGGGGCCATGACACCCGCTAGCAGGCTTCTGGGCCAGAATGGGGCCCCTGCGGAGGGGAGGCAGCTGCTGGGGCAGGCTCATGTCCTTGGGGCCGGGGTGAAGGGGCCTGGGCTCCCTCTCAGTGGGTGTTTCCCGAGCAGGAGCAGCTCCCTGAAGTCCTCATCTGGGGCCTGGGCTGGGCAGGGGCTGCCATGGGAGGGCTGCTCCCGCCTGCCTGCCGTCCCCAGGGAGGGTGGCATCAGGCTCCCCAGGAGCGAGGTGGCCCAATTACAGGAACAATTACGGCACGCTGATGCACAGCCGGCCGCGTCGGGGCCCACCTCGCGAGTGACAAGCTGGCCCGGCGGGCTGCGCGTGGCTTTAATCCGAGGAAGGCTCTCGAGTGCTAACGGTGCGAGCAGCCTCATTAGCTGTAATCCATCTGTCCCTAACGTGGCGGCGGGCAGGCCTGTGGGATGAAGGATGCCCGCCCAGAGCGGCGGGCGGCAGGCACCGCAGGCAGGGGCCACGCCTGGCTCCCTCCTTTGCCACCCAGGAACATGAAATAAAGGCAGAGGTGAAGGGACGGGGGAGGAAAAGGAGGAGGGTAGGGCTCCCCACCACCCCTGGTGTGATGGCGGCTGCGCCAGGGCTGCACAGAACCTGGCCCACCCTGCTGTGTGACTGCGGGCTCCTGTCTCTCCCTCTCTGGACTGACGCCGTCCTCTGGGAAAACACAGGGTCTGGGATCCATGCCTCTGGGCACAGGAGCCCGTGAGTGGGTGGCCCTGGGGTGCCTATCTCCGGGCACAGGAACCCGTGAGTGGGTGGCCCTGGGGTGCCTACCTCCGGGCACAGGAACCTGTGAGTGGGTGGCCCTGGGGTGCCTACCTCCGGGCACAGGCTGTCGCTCCACCTCCCCAGGAGGTGTGGTGGTGTGAACGCTGTCCAGAACGTTCCAGATGGTTTTCTGACAACCATAAATCCTGCCTTTGTCTGCGGTGGAGGAAGTAGCCCGACCACACCATCTGGACGGCGGGTACCCTGGCAAGGGGCGCTCACTGTTGGGTTCCCAGGGCCTGGCCCCGGGCCTAGGACAGGTGCTGAGGAATCAAGGCTGAATGAGGGCTGAGCAGGCAGGTTCCTCAGGTCACACCTGGGGGACAGCCTGTGCCCAGGGCAGGCACAGGGTGAGGCGGCACCCAAGTGGACGTCGAGGTGGAGGGCAAAGACTGTGAACTGGAAAGGTGGCCAGGGAGACAGGAAGGGTGGGGGAGCCGGCTACAGAAAAGGGGCCGCCTGGGCACAGAGCCAGCGCATGGAGCGGAGGCGGTCCGGGTGAGAGGTGCTCTGCGCCAGGGGCCTGGTTTCCAGTCCTGGCTCTGCTGTGCAATTGAAGGAGGTTACTTAGCCTCTCTGTGCCTGCATCCCCAGCTGTAAAAATGTGGGAAATAACAGCCCCTCCCTCAGGAGACACATGAGCTACCGTGGGGAAAATGTGTTCCAACAGGCCTGACCCCGAGGCACCAACAGTGACCCCCGCTGTGCCGCTGAGGCGGCTCCCTGGCTTCGTCACTCCAGGGTCACTTCTGCGGTCACTGCCACGTCTGCATACACCCTGCCCCGTGTTATTTACTGACTCCTTCAAATCCATCTGTTGTTTCTGGTTTGGGTTTTGGAGGGATAATTTATATCAACTAATTTTTAAAAACTAATTTATCTCCAGAAGGAACTTGTCGGTCACTGGCAGAAACAGAAATCCGGGCTCCCATCCCAGTTATGCTGGCTCTGCTGGCTCTAAGCGCAGACCCCTGTCCTGGTTCCCAGGGGACCCGCAGAGAAGAGAGGGAGGGAGGTGGGTGTGTGGGACCCCCCTGCCCTGGCCACGCCTTGCTCACGGCCCCAGTCGGAGGACTGTTACGATGGAAAAACCTCACTGCGGTTCTATGGAGGGGCATATTCCTGCACAGCGTAGCCGGTCTGGGAGTCACATAAAGTCACCAAGGGTGGGATGCCCCCCACCAAGAATCCAAGGTCCTTCCAGGGTACAGCATCACAGCCCCTAGCTCTGCCTTAGTTTCCCCATCTGGAAAACAGGGATGCATCTGTCGGGGAGCATCATGGAGGGGGCTTTGTCCAGCGCTCAGGCCTGAAAGTCCCCCACTGTCCCTGATGAGGGGCCGGCAGCAGAGCTGTCCCCGTGATGGGCAGGGCCCAGAGGCCTGCTGGCAGGGGACAGGAGCATGGTGCGCTGAGGACTGCAGGCTCCCTGACATTCTTCAATTATTCAAACAATAATCACACCCTTATTTAAAGTCTAGCCTTGCATCCTCGGCACCCCAGCGGCAAGCACCGAGCCTGCTGGTAGGTTTACATGGAGACGAGCTCCCTCTCTCAAAGTCAATTAATTAAGCAAACGCTTTTGCCAGCATGTTCTCAGGTGTGCGGCCAGGAGGCCCATCCGTCTCAGCCCACCGCCTTGGGGACACTTGATCCCACAGGGCCTGCCAAGTGGGTGGGGACAATGGCGAGGGGCCTGGGCATCGCCTGGTGGAAGAGAAGGGACCAGAAACAACTGTTGCCAGGGTTCAAGGAGCACCTGCTGTGTGCCGGGCCGGGCCGGGCAGGCTCTCACAACACTCCTGGCCAGTGCCTTAGCATCCTTAGTACAGGTGGGGAAACTGAGGCAGCGTGGGTGAGGGACTTGCCCAAGGTTGAAGGCCAGAGAGAAGGGGACTCAACACCATGCACTCCCTTCTGCCCCCACATTCTGTTCTCCCTCTCCCACGACCCACTCAGGCAAGGACAGCGGGAGTGACAGCTGAGGCTGCCACCTCCGAATGCTCGGGACAGAGAGCCTCAGCTTTTTCAGATCTCAGAATATTTGCACGTATTAACATGCAGCGAGATGTCTTGGGGATGGGACCCAAGTCGAAACAGGAAATTCATGTATGCTTCATATACACCTGATCCACACAGCCAGAAGGTAACTTACACAGTGTTTTCAATACTTTGTACATGAAATGAAGTTCATGTGAAGTCCTATGTGTGAGATTTTCCAGCTGTAGTGTCACATTGCCACTAGGGGAGTTTTGTATTTTGTTTTTTTGTTTTTGAGATGGAGTCTTGCTCTCTCTCTCAGGCTGGAGTGCAGTGGCGCAATCTCGGCTCACTGCAACCTCTGCCTCCTGGGTTCAAGCGATTCTCCTGCCTCAGCCTCCCAAGTAGCTGGGATTACAGGTGTCCACCACCACGCCCAGCTAATTTTTGTATGTTTAATAGACATGGGGGTTCACCATGTTAGCCAGGCTGGTCTCAAACGCCTGAGCTCAGGGGATCCACCCTTCTCAGCCTCCCAAAGTGCTGGGATTACAGGCGTGAGCCACCGTGCCTGGGTGGGTTTTGTATTTTGGAGCACCTTGGATGTTGGATTTTCGGATGGAGGGTCCGATCTGTATACACAAGCTTCAAAACAGAGGTGGGTACTGAAGACAGGTATCCCACCCACATCACCCACGTGCATTTTCCTATCAGGCCCCCATGTAAGGACAATTGTTACCAGCATTTTAGAGAGGGGAGAAACTGAGTCAGGTTGCACGAGTGCCCAGTTTGCACGCGCTGTCAGGGATGGGCTGGGGGTTTGAATCCAGACTGCCTGACTGGGACCCTGCTCTGGAGCCAAGTAGGGCCTTTCTAATCCCCTTGCAGGGCAGCTCAACGCACCCACGCCCTCCTCCAGGGCCTCCAGGCAGGCAAGTGTGCTCTCTCGCCCGGCAGGACTGGGCACCCACCCGGGCACCTCCAGCAGCAGTGGGTGCCAGCATGTTCTGGAGGGTCCGGGAGCTGGACCCTCACTGACAGTCTCCCATTGCCCATGGCTCGTCTCCAGCCAACAGTACCAGGCATTACGTGGAGACACTGAGCATCGTGCCACGGCCTCCCTCCTGCAGCCGCCTGAGCCCACACGACAAGGTGCGTCGTCCACAACAGCAGCTCCCTTTACGGGTGGGGACATGAAATCCAAAGGCTGAATGTTGAGGCCAGATGGCCCCACCTGCAAAGGGGGTAGAACCACAGAGGGCTTTGGCCACCCTGCCCCAGCCACTCTGCCCCCAGGGCCTCGAGGAGCAGGCCTGTGTGGCCCTCAGGCAGCTGAGAATGTGGGTGCTGGGTCGAGGGCTGCTCTGCACCCCAGCTCTGCCACTTCCGTGCTATGTGACCTTTAGGGCACGTCATAAGTAACATCTCTGGGCCCCAAAACATGGTCTCACAGGACCTTCTCTCACCTTTTCCATGCTTCTCGCCACGTCTCCCGAAGTGCCGGCACTGGGCAGAGTCCTCCTAAGGCACTTGCTCTGGCGGCGGAATGAGCGACACCCAAGGTCAAAAGGAGCTGCTGGCTCCACCTGCTCACCCCAGCTCCTGAAAACTGACCATGCCGAGCACTTCCAGCAAATGGACATCAATTGCCCAAACCCTGGTGCACACGCAGGACAGAAGATTCCAGCCAAGCAAAAGCATCTCAATCAACTCCCCACGCAGAAGGAAGAGGAGCCATCCACAAAGAACTAACTTCAACTCCCTGGCAAGGATCCTCTTACATGGATTGCCCTTCTCTCCCTACCATTTCCTTCTAGAAAACTCCTATCCACCCCTCAAAACCCTTCATAAGCATCAAGCCCATCTGTCCCTACCCATAGTTAACCACCGCCTCTTCCCCTGGGAGCCTGGTACAAGCCTGTCTCATGACAAAAACAACTGACTGCACTAAGCACTTTACGTGGTTTACCTCAGGGTTTGTTTCAAAAAGGGAGGTGTCTTTTATCCTCATTTTACAGAGAAAGAAACTGAGGCACGGAGTGGCTGCGCCGTGCGCTGAGGCTGGGTGTAGACCTGGGAAGTCTGGCTCTGACCTCAGCTGCTCCGGGATGGAGCGGGTGGGGAGAGGAGCAGGTGTGGCTGCCCCAGGAAGAGGTGTCAGGGCAGGCTGGGGAAACACCGAAACCAAACGGCCCAGAGAGAGAGCAAGGGCAGGTTAAAAAAGAAAACTGAAATCAGAGCAAAGGCAGCACACGCTGTCCCGGGAGGGGGTGGGGACCTGCGGTTTCACACGCGCTGCTCCCTGGGGGCCCCGCCGGTGCTCAGGTGCTCACTCAGCGTGCAGCCCAGCTGCTCCGGAGTATTATTTCAGGAGTGCTGGAGGCGAGCAGAGGTCTCTGAGCCTCAGGTCAAAACTTCAGAGAGGGGCGCTGGGATGTCAGAAAAATCAGACAGTGGGGATGCGGGTCCTGGAGCTGACCAGCCGCACCAGCCACCCAATCTGGCCCCCCTCTTCCCAGGGGCCCTGGCCACCCTGCCACCCGCTGCACCTGCTGGGAAGGTGACACCCCTGGTGGGTTGTCCCTGCTCCATCTCCCAGGACGGCAATCGGACACCACTCAGAGGAACTGGTCTGATGGGCTGTGTGATTTGCTCTAGGTGGCTGGGGATGGCAGGGGCCCCACTGGGCCTCCCAGGACAAAGAAAGACTGTCCCATCAGCAGCTGCAGTCACAGGAGTGTCGAGGCCCAAGAGGGCTCTGGAACAGGGTGGAGTGGAGGTGGTGGCAGAGCTCCCTGGGGACCTGGGACCTGTAGAGGGGTGTGGAGGCTCACAGGGGCCCCAAATGTGCCCTGCCGCATGGCCAGGAAGCAAGTGAGACGCAAAAGATGTCGCCTAGTAAAATTCACAGTCCCACCTTGCCCAGTGGGGCCCCAGAATTTCCCCCCATCCCCATCCAAACATCTGCTTCTCATGCAAGTGAGACAATGTCAGGGTCACGCTGCAGTTTCTGAAGCCAACTGCCTGAGTCCTGCTCCTGGCTGGGACCCTTGAGGCCGATGGCGCTGGCTCCTGACTTCACCTCTCCGTGCCTCAGTTTCATCATCTGTTAAATGGGAACAGGACATTCAGGATGTTGTGACAGTTTAGTGATTTCAACCAAGTGCTGGGACTGTCCAGAAACACGGGCAATGCCAGGGAAACATCTCCTGTCGTGCCTCGTGACTGCTGTGTGGCCTCACGCACCCAGGGCCTCTGAGTTTTGGGTCTTTGGATCTGGAATCTGAAAACCAGACATGGAGAGCTTTGAGGAGAAAACAAATCTGGATGCTACAGAACTATAAGCCACTGGTCCTGGGCCTCAGTTTCCCCACTCTGTGCTGGGAGTGATGACAGTCCAGCTGGAGAGCTACTTGGGCTTCTTTGAAGGGTTTGGGCTAGCACCTAGCACACAGTGATGCCAGAAATTGTTCACTCCCCTACGGCAATGTGACATCCACAGCCAGCCCCTCGCTGCACTGTGTCCCCAGCATCCACAGGAGGTCCCCCGCACAGAGAACAGACGGTGAGCCAAAACCTCGACACTCAGTGAATCAAAAACATAGCATGCAAGCTGGGAGCGAGGGTTCACACCTGTAATCCCAGCACTTTGGTAGGCCAAGGCAGGCAGATCACCTGAGATTAGGAGTTCGAGACTAGCCCGGTCAACATGGAGAAACCCCATCTCTACTAAAAATACAAAAACTGGCCGGGCACAGTGGCACATGCCTGTAATCCCAGCACTTTGGGAGGCTGAGGCAGGCGATCCCTTGAGGTCAGAGTTCGAGACTAGCCTTGCCAACATGACAAAACTCTGTGTCTGCTAAAATACCAAAAAAAAAAAAAAAAAAGCTGGGCAGGCATGGTGGTACAATCCCAACTACTTGGCAGGCTGAGGCAGGCTAATCGCTTGAACCTGGGAGGTGGAGGTTGCAGTGAGCTGAGATGGTGCCACTGCACTCCAGTCTGGGTGACAGAGCCAGATTCCATCTCAAAAAAAAAAACTTATACAAGAACGTTCATGCCAGCATCATTCTCGATACCCAAATGGCAGAACTGGCCCACATGGCCACCAGCTGAGGAAAGGACACACTGATCTGTCCATGCCATGGAATTTTTTCTTTTTGAGATAGAGTCTTGCTCTGTCACCCAGGCTGCAGTGCAGTGGCGTGATCTCAGCTCACTGCAACCTCTGTCTCCTCGTTTCAAGCCATCCTTCTGCCTCAGCCTCCTGAGCAGCTGGGATTACAGGCGCCAACCACGACGCCTGGCTGACTTTTGTATTTGTAGTAGAGATGGGGTTTCACTGTGTTGGCCAGGCTGGTCTCGAACTCCCGGTCTCAAGTGATCCACCCGCCTCGGCCTCCCAAGGTGCTGAGATGACAGGCGCGAGCCACCACGCCCAGCCCCATGCCATGGAATACTACTCGGCCACAGGAAGGCAGGAAGCACGGAGGCACACTGCTGCACGCACGAACCACGAAAATGCAATGCTTGATGCAAGAAGCTGGCCACAAAAGGCCACATAGTGTGGGAGTTCGTTTCTCTGAAACGGGGAGCTCCACAGACAGAAAGCGGATGAGTGGATACCTGAGGCTGGGGCACAGAAATGAGTGACTGCTAGTGGGGAGGTGGATTCTTTCCGGGGTGACGGGAACGTTCAGAAACGAGGTTGTGGTGACTAAATGACGTGGGCCTGTCCACTTGAAAAGGGTGGCCGGGCGCGGTGGCTCACGCCTGTCATCCCAGCACTTTGGGAGGCCGGGGCAGGAGAATCACAAGGTCAGGAGTTCCAGGCCAGCCTGACTAACATGGTGAAACCCCGTCTCTACTAAAAATACAAAAAACGAGCCAGGCGTGGTGGTGTGCGCCTGTAATTCCAGCTACTCAGGAGGCCGAGGCAGGAGAATCGCTTGAACTCGGGAGGTGGAGGTTGCAGTGAGCCGAGATTGCGTTACTACACTGCCCTCCAGCCTGCGTGACAGAGTGACAAAAAACAAAAAAAAAGGAAGAAAAGGGTAAACTGCGTGACATGAGAACTTCATCTCAATAAAACTGTTTTATAAAAAACACCCTAAGACCTTCCTCCGCACCAGGAAAGTGACCACAGAGAGCCCAGGGGGCAGGAGGGGCTCGCAGCATTCCCGAGGAAGGTGAGGGGTGCTAGGTAGACCCAAGGGGGTGTGGGCATGTTTGCCCATGGCTGGGGGCACCCTCCCGTGTAGGCAGCACACAGAGGAAGCGCCTAGGATTTTAATTTTGACTAGTCACGACATGGACATTAAACAAAACGGTCTTCACTGAGCAGCTCCTATATACAAGTTCGGGGCACCCGGGACAGGCTGCTGCGCCAAGGGGCCCCCCAGTCCCTCCGCGTCAGCTCCAGCTCAGCAAGAAGCTGCACAGGGACCAAGAGCCACACATGCCTCCTAGCACTCTGGGAGCCAAGGCAGGTGGACCACGTGACCAGCCTGACCAACATGGTGAAACCCCATTTCTACTAAAAATGCAAACATGAGCCAAGCGTGGCAGTGCTCCTGGTATAATCCCAGCTACTAGGGAGACTGAGGTGGGTTCAATCCCTTGAACCTGGGAGGTGGACGCTGCACTGAGCTGAGATTGCACCACTGCACTCCAGGCTGGGCAACAAAGCAAGACCCCAGCTGAAAAAAAAGGAACCGCATTCAATGCCAGGCATGGTAGCTCACACCTGCTACCTTAACACTTTGGAAGGCCAAGGTGAGAGGATCACTAGAGCCCAGGAGTTCAAGACCAGCTGGGGCAACATGATAAAATCTTGTATCCACTAAGAAAAAAAAATCTGTCAGGCATGGTGGTGCGTATCTGTAGTCCCAGCTACTGGGGGCTGCGGTGGAAAGGTCCACTGAGCTGTGATCATGCTACTGCACTGCAGCCTGGACAGAGTGACCCTATTTAAAAAAAGAAAAAAAGAACCACATAAACACTCTGGTCAACCAGGAACAGCATTCCAGATAGTGGGAACAGCATGTGCCAAGGGACAAAGCAGATGGGATAAAATGAACCAAAAATGGCTGGTCACCCGGGAACAAAAGGCAAGGGTAGCAACCGCTACGAAGCCGAGACGCGGCGTTTAAAGCAGAACGCGCGGCCCAGGTTTGCGCACTGGATGCCTGATTTGGGATTGTCATATGCACGCGTGTGGGGGGATGAGACACCTCACCATCCCTGAATGTCACCCCATCCTTGGCAGGCGCTGCCAGGCTGCCACAGGAACTCCTACCTGATTCCACTGAGCACCACCCCGGGCCTCCAGGAACCCACTGTGTTCTTAGCCTGCAGGCCTCAACAAAAGGTAAGGCACGGTGGCTCGTGCCTATAATCCTAGCACTCTGGGAGGCCAAGGCAGGAGGATCACTTGAGCTTAGCAGTTGGAGGCCAGCCTGGGCAACGTGGCAAAATCCCGCCTCTACAAAAAATTCTAAAAACTAGCTGGGCGTGGTGGTGTGCAACTGTAATCCCAGCTACTGGGGAGGCTGAGGTGGGAGCATCATCTTAGCCCAGGAGCAGTGGTTGCAGCAAGCCCAGATGGTGCCACTGCACTCCAGCTCGGGTGACAGAGACCGTGTCTCAATAACAATAAAGAAGGAGCTGGGGGTGATGGCTCACACCTGTAACCCTAGCACAAAGGGAGGCTTAGGCGGAAGGATCACTTGAGCCCAGGAGTTTGAGACCAACCTGAGCAACATAGGGAAACCCTGTTTCTATTAAGAAAAAAAGAAGAAGAAGAAAAACAATTAGAAGGAACGGTCCCCCACAGCTCCTGCCTTCTCCATCTTCCCAGTACAAGCAAGACGTTCCAGTTCCCCAGGAGAGGGCCCTTGAGAAATGTCAGACCTCAACCCCCGGACAGAAGCCCTGTCACTAGATTTAGGCCTAGAAGTGCCCGGGCACTGCAGGCTGTGCTGAGGCGTGCTACAATAATCCAGCTTCTGAAGGACGGAGCCAGCATTATGATACATCATCACTCCTTAGCACAATTCCAAGCTCCAGGCAGAAGACCGTCTCCACCTCGGTGTGGCCAGGCTGGAGGGACAGAGCCTGCCCTCACCTGCTTCAGGACACCCGGGGCCTCTAAGGGGACAAACACCACCCTCCTGCCCACATCCCACCCCAGCCTTTGTGCCACGGGCTGGTGATGTCCCGCCCCACCCAGGTACAGGCAGCCCCGAGGGCCCCCAGCACTGATGACAGATTCAGCAATGTGCTTGTCTATACTCGCACTGCTCTGCAGACTGCTCCTCCCCTGCTGCCCCTGGTTTTCAGCGGGCGGGGTGGGGTCTGGCCTGGTGGTGGCAGGGAGAAGGGGAAGGAAGGAGATGGGAAAGTTGGGACCCTGTCCCAAGGGGCGGGAAGAGAAGGGGGCCAGCAGGGACCCCCTGTCACAGTGGGGTCAATTAATCCATCGGGAAGTGTTACAGCAAGGCACAATTGATTGTCCCTGGGCCACATCAGCGGTGGCTTGGAGGACATGGGGTCGCCCGGACTGCATCAGGAGATCAAGTAGAGAAGTCTGCAGAGCAGCGTCGAGGGGCAGATTACACTGAGATTCAGACGCCAAGGTCCCGGCCACGAATCTGTCAGCGCCACAGGGTCCATCCAATAAATTAGAGAAGATAAGGATTGAAGGATGAAGTATTAAAAGCAACATTCATTTCAGAAACTGGCACTGGGGCTTCTTCGCAGCTTCTTCCTTCCCCGGGCTCCCCCCTCCAGGGGTCCTGGAGGCTCCAAGGAGAGCTTGTCCAGAAGGGGAAGGTGAGGGGGGCGGGGGAAGGTGAGGGGGGCGGGGGGAGGGGAGGGGGCAGAGAAGAAGAGAGGGAGGAAGAGGAAACAAAAGAAAAGGAGGGGGAAGAGGAAGGGGGGTGGCAAGATCAAGGGGGGCTGGGGGAGAAGAGGGTGAAGGGGATGGACGGGGCCCAGGGAAGCACTTTCCCCAAGGCTGGGTCAGGCCTTCAGCACAGGCACTCAGGTTTAACTGTGGGAAATGCCACAGAGAGGGAAATGAAATGTGACTCCTGCCCGGGCTGGCCTGGCCCCTCTGGCATCCCCGCGTGGCCTGAGGTCCCCCTCCCACCTCCCTTCGTGCACCTCCAGCTGTTCTCCTCTGGCTCCCAGGAATAGCAGCTGCCAGCATGGCAGGATGCGAAGGAGGGTGGAGGGCAGGACAGGCTGCTTGGGGGAAAGACAAGGCAATCAGGAGCCCATCCGAGCATGGCGGGCAGGGTGGGCAGGGCGGGCACGGTGGGCAGGGTGGAGGCTGCTCCAGATGCGTGCTCTCCCTGCATGGAGAGACCAAACCTACACCCCAGGTCCCTGGCCGGGCCCAGCGCCTCTCACCTGGATGGGAACAGGACGCAGCTCACTGTGTCCCTGCTTCTGGCTCAGCCTTCAGGCCCCATCCTCCATGTGGCAGCAAAGCACCCATCGGAAGAGGCGTCAGCACATGCCTCTCCTCTGCTGGGAACCTTGCTATGTCACACCCTGCCCGCCTTGCTGGTTTCAGGGCTGCTGTCCCCTAGGGCCTTGCCCCCCAGGCTATCTGTCTGTCTGGAGCTCTTTCCCAGGCATCAGCACCACCGCCTCCACCTTTTTTTAATTGGGTCTGGTCATGCTAACGCCTGGGAGGGTGTTCCAGACAGACCCTCCCCTGCAGTGCCCTGCTCCCCTGCAGCGCCCTGCTCCCCACCACAGCTTTCCCAGAAGGTCTCTGCTATCCTCCTGTCTGGCTGAACGGTGACCCCCCAACAAAAGACAGGACCACGTCCGGCCCTGGGAACCTGTATGACTTCTTTGGGAAAAGGCTCTTTGCGGATGAGACTGAGTGAGGCTCCTGCAATGAGGTGGTCCTGAATTATCTGTGTGGGCCCTAAGTCCCATGATGTATGTCCTTATAAGAAAAGCGGACGAGTAGCAAAGGCCACATGAAGACACAGCAGTGAGATGCAGCCACAAGCCAAGGACCACGGCAACCAGGAGGAGCCAGCAGAGGCAGGGAGGGAGCCCGCCGGTCGGATTTCACACTTCCAGCCTCCTGAACTGAGACAGAACCAACATCTGCGGTTTTAAGCCCCTCGGTGTGTGACGCTTTGATCTGGCAGCCCCGGACTCCCACCACCCGCTCCGAATCCTGCAGCCCTCAGCCCTTCCCCCGGGCTAACTTGGTTTCAATAGCACTTTGCACCTTTCAACTCATCGCTTTTCCTGTTTACTGCCTGAAACACGCTCCCCAGGCAGGGACCTACACCTTTTACTCAATGCCGTCTCGGTGACCAGGACAGCAAATGGTGCCGTCAGTGACCAACAAACAGGCTGTGGCCGGAAGGACAGTTTCTGCATGGCCTCCTGCTTCCTGCTCATCTCCATTCAAAGGTCCTCCCTCGAGAGGCCTCCCCTGTGCCCCGCTCCTGGCCTCTTGGTGCCAAGGACACACCCTGCACCGTGGCCCTGAAAAGCTTAGCCTCCTTCGCCGGTGCCCATGTGGAGAGAAGCCGAAAGCTGCCGTGGAAAGCTCTCTGCAGACACACAGAGTGAGCCTCGGCCAGAGAAGCCACAGCATGGCAGGGGCTTCGGGGAGCCTGGGAGGAGCCATAGCCCCCACCCCGGCCCTCACCCTGCAGCGCCCTGCTCCCCACCAGAGGTGCCAAAGTCATCTTGCTTGGATCCATGTAATGATGACAGCTTCCCAGACCTCGTCCTTTGCCTTCAGGCTGTTTAAAGTCATTTCCTGGAGGCAGAAGGAGACAGCAGTGCAGAGAGCAGCAGGGTCAGACCAAGCCACGCCTTGGGCTCCAAAAGGGGGAGGCCAGACTGGGCCCTGAGCTGCTGCTGAGCTTGGGGTTGTGCAGGGCTGTGCATGCCTCCCGTAACGCATGGCCACCCCGTGAACACGGCCTTAGCTGGACACAGTCTTTGCAGATACAATTAGGTAGGAGGAGGCGACGCAGGAAGAAGGTGGGCCCTAAGTCCAGTGAGCTGTCCTTCCAAGAAGGAAATTAGGACACAGAATAGCACATGAAGGCACACACTCAGACAGAAGGGGGTTGGAGGAGGAGGCAGGACCACAGCGATGTGACCATAAGCCAAGGAATGCCGGGGGACACCAGAGCCTGGAAGCGGCAGGAAAGATCCTCCCCCAGGGCCTCCAGAGGGCAGCCCTGTGCATACCTTGAGTTTAGACTATTTTTTTTTTTTTTTTTGAGACGGAGTTTCGCTCTTGTTACCCAGGCTGGAGTGCAATGGCACGATCTCGGCTCACCGCAACCTCCGCCTCCTGGGTTCAGGCAATTCTCCTGCCTCAGCCTCCTGAGTAGCTGGGATTACAGGCACACGCCACCAGGCCCAGCTGATTTTTTGTAGTTTTAGTAGAGACGGGGTTTCACCGTGTTGACCAGGATGGTCTCGATCTCTTGACCTCGTGATCCACCCGCCTCGGCCTCCCAAAGTGCTGGGATTACAGGCTTGAGCCACCGCGCCCGGCCTGAGTTTAGACTCTTGATGTGTCCTCATGGAATTGTCTATACGTGTGTATGCATAATAAAACTATTCACTCACGGTTGTGAAAATTACTGATGTGTACCTCTTCCTGTTCGTTTTTGTAACCCTAATGCCAGGTATATAATACGCCCTTATAAGTGTTTGTAGAATAAATAAATTATATTTAAAGCCAGAAAAAAATAAAGAATACATTCCTATGGTTTCAGGCTGCCCAGTTCATGGTCGTTTGCCATGGCAGCCCCCAGAAACAGACGGTACCTTAAGGATTTCTCAACGGCGACATTTTGCATGCTCCCCAGTCTCCCAAGAGACACCTGGCAATGTCTGGGCAGTTGTCTGGTTGTCACACTGGGAACATGTTCCTGGCATCTTGTGGCAGAGGACAAGGTCAACCTACAAAGCATAGGACAGCTCCCAGGACAAAGAAGTAACTGGCCTGAAATCTCAACGGGGTTGCGGTGTAAACACTCATCACGTTTCTCCCATCAGGGGCCACTACAGGCTCCAGCCAGCCACAAATGGGCACTTAACAAACGTGGGCTTTGCCGGGCACAATGGGTGTAGCTGCAGTCCCAGCTGTCTGGGAGGCTGAGGCAGGGAGACACTGGAGCCCAGGAGTTCAAGGCTGCTGGGAGCTATGATCACACCACTGCTCTCCACCCTGGCAACAGAGCGAGACCATCAAAAAAAAGTAAATGAATAAGTAAAGAGGCTGGGCGCAGGGGCTCACATCTGTAATCCCAGCACTTTGGCAGCAGGGTGGACTGCTTAAGCCCGAGTTTAAGACCAGACTGGGCAACATAGTGAGACTCTGTGTCTACCAAAAATACAAAAAAAATGAGCTGGGCATCATGGTGGTATGCCTGTAGCCCCAGCTATTCTGGGATGCTGAGGTGGCAGGGTCACCTGAGAAAGGGAAGTGGAGGCTGCAGGGAGCCAAGACTGCACCCCTGCACTCCAGCCTGGGTGATGGAGTGAGACCTTGTCTCAACAAATAATAAACAAAGAAAATTAAATACATACGGGTTGAAAGGCCTTTGAGCCTGGCAGATGGTACCATGCAACCATTGCAATTTTCACCTTAAACTGTGACTAAATGAGCTTGGAGCTAAGAAATCCTCAAATGAAATAAGGTGGCCTGGCACCAGCAGATCCCTGCAACCAGCCGCCCTGGGGCTGGGGATCTGCCCCCATCAGCAATGCTGAGAGCCCAGCCTCTTCCTCAGGTCAGCAGGGAATGGGTGTCCCTGGGCAGGAGTCGGGCCGACAGCGCCCAGGGCGGATGGGGGAGGACTGAGCCGTGTACCTTTGCCGCGGCTGTGCTCGCGGACATGCCGCGGAGCGTCCGTGGCGGGAATGCTTACAGCTCCTGCTCTGAGCAGGTGCCCCCAGCGGCCCCCTCCCTGCCGGCACCAAGCCTCAGTGGGTTGCGTGTCTGCCAGATGGCAATGCGCTATGTGTCAGGAGATAATCACTATTAAAAATTCCCTGGGTTTTCTTTTATCTTTTTGTTTTTTCTAGGTTCTGTTTGGGCTCTCTGCTTCGTCCTAACGCAGCTCCCAAACTGCCATGGTTCCACTGTTATAATCGCCCCTCATTAAACACTGACGGGGTCATAGCATTTCTCCACCCCAGCAGCTGTGGGGTGAAAGCATGCGGCCAGGGACAGGGGCTGGCTCCCTGGGCAGCTCGATGGCTGCGGGCCCTGCCTGCCCACTCACGCCTGTGGAGGAGCTCCGCAAGGCACAGCCCCTTCCTGGGGCACCCACAAAACCCTGCCAGACCCCAGCTCCCTTGAGGCACAAAGCAATCGCTTTGCTACCCGGGAAGGACTGTGGCCCCGTCAGACGCAGGTTGCCAGCGAGATGAGTTTGGCACCCCAACAAGGGCACCCAAGAAACTGCACACAGACCACCCCTGGCGCAGTGACCGGGCATGAAGGGGACCCCAACTGGCCATGTTACTTGGGAAAGAGACGCCAGATCCCAGCTCTGTGTCCGGGGCCTCAGGCAGGCCCTGACTTATCCAGGCCCGAGTCCCGGCTCTGCCCCACAGAGGCACTCCAAGTCGGCGGGAAGACCTCCCCCCACAGCTGGCCCCAGGTGCCCTCTCATATCGACCGAGGATTCAGGCACCTCCTAGTCTCAGCAAGTTCTGGGTGCCGTGGGCACAGCATGAACAGCCCAGCTGGCTCCAGCTGCCGACTTTCTAGAGTGGTAGTAGGTGACAAAAAGCAGAACATGGATGGGGTTCCCGCACCCTGGGGCCTCGTCCTCACCTTCAGAGCGAGCACATCCCAGGGGGATGCCTCGGGGCAGAGGAGGGGTGGCCTCTCAGGCCTGGGGTGAGTGGGAGCAGCCCCACCAAACCCAGGGTTGCCGCTTCGGGGAGTCGGAGTGAGGACAGGGGTCCCCGGGTACCTGTGCCTGGCCGGGGACTCTGATGGGCCAAGGGCTCTGGCTCCCCTCCCACTCTTGGTGTCCCTATCTGTGGTTAGGTGATTCGCTTGGGCAGCTACTGGGGAAGGGGCTGGATTTTCACAAGGTGCATTTCAGACAGGAGAACGGACCTTCCTCCAGTCATTCCGGCTGATTGCTCTCACCTGAACTGAGGATCAGAGAGGGCAAGGGACTTCCCAGCCTCAGGGAGCAGCAGGGCCCAGGTCCCTGAAGCCAGGTCTGCATCCTCTTGGCTGCCCCACAGAACTGGGGGCCTCGGAGTCCATAAGCAGCATTAGTGGTATTTTTAACCATCGCTCATTTTTAAAATATGTAAGGTGGGGAAAAGACGATCCCTGTGTGCTAGCACTGCCTAAACAAATGGCCACCAAATGGACAACTGGGAGCAAAGAAATGCATTCTCTCACAGTCCCAGAGGCCACAGAGGCTCTTCGGGAGGGTCCTCCCGCCAGTGGGCGCCAGCACTTCCTGGCTTGTGGCCGCACCGCTCCCATCTCGGCCCCCTTTCTCATACGGCCGCCTGCGTCTGTCTTTTCTCCTCTTCTCTCATAACGGCCCTTGTCATTGAATTTCAGGCACACTTTTGTTTTTTGCTCTTGTCGCTCAGGCTGGAGTGCAACCTCCGACTCCCAGGTTCAAGTGATTCTCCTGCCTCAACCTCCCAAGTAGTGGGATTACAGGCATCTGCCACCATCCCCAGCTCATTTTTTGTATTTTTAGTAGAGATGGGGTTTAGCCATGTTGGCCAAGCTGGTCTTGAACTCCTGACCTCAGATGATCCACCGACCTCAGCCTCCCAAAGTGCAGGGATTACAGGTGTGCGCCACCACGTCCAGTCTCAGGCCAACTTTAATACAGGATGATTTTAAGCCCAAGAGGCTTAATTAATTACACCTGCAAAGAAACTAGTTTCACATAAGGTCACATTCCGAGGTTCCTAGTGGATGTGAATTTTGGGGGTGGCCCTATTCAGTGCAGTGCAGCTGGTCAACGCCACCAGCACACTAAGATTGGCCATTCTTCCAGCTCATACTCTTAGACATCAGTAGATCTGGAGAGACTGCCACTCTTGCCAACATCTGTTCTGTGCAGCTCCAGGCAGGAAGGGGAGGGAGACGGCCCTTCCTCTCCCAAAGCTCTCCAAGATGACACTTCTAGGTGGCACAGGCTCAGAAGGGCACTATGAGGCTGGGTGTGGTGGCTCGTGCCTGTAATCCTAGTACTTTGGGAGGCCGAGGAGGTGGATCACTTGAGGTCAGGAGTTCAAGACCAGCCTGGCCAACATGATGAATCCTTGTCTCTACTAAAAATACAAAAATTAGCCAGGCATGGTGGCACACACCTGAATTCCCAGCTACTCAGGAGGCTGAGGCAGGAGAATCACTTGAACCCGGGATGTGGAGGTTGCAGTGAGCTGAGATTGTGCCACTGCACTCCAGCCTGGGTTTCAGTGCGACTCTGTCTAAAAAAAAAAAAAAAAGGGAAGAAGGGCCCTAGGAGAAGCTGGTCCAGCCCTTCAAGGAGTTAGGGAGGCTGAGGCCCTGAGAAGCTTCATATCTTGCCCAAGGTTCTGGAATATTCCCTGTTCCTCCAGGGCTTTCCCACCTTCTTGTGGTCCAAGGAACCCCAAGCACAGAAACAGCTGAGACCCAACAGGTGAGAATCAATCTGCCATCAGGACCTCTGTCAAGAGGTTCAAGGTGGGCCATGGCTCTCAGGAGGAGGCCAGGGGGTCCCTCTAGGAACCCAGTGAGGGATGGGCAGAGAAGGAGCCCTCACTGACACGAGAAGGTGAGACTGCACCCCCCGACTCCCCACCCCGTGTTCTCCTCTGTCCCCTCTGTGCAGCTTTTGATGCGAAAAATGTCTCAGGTCGCAGCTCAGAGAAGCGCCGACGGTAAGTACTCCGTGTTACGACCATGGTTCACACGGATCAACCATCCACTCCAACGCCCCTAGCAGGTAAGTGGTATTCCTGAAAACATCCAGAAATTCTTTGACACTCTTCCCAACTGGAAGGGGTATCTCCGCACCCTCCCCTTGAACCTGGGTGGGCTTTGGTGACTGCCTCCGTAGAAGTGATGCCACGTGACCCCTGTGGCTGGGTCAGTAAAGTCCACACAGCTTCTGTGGGCGTCTCTTGGGACAGTGGCTCTGGGAGCCATGTAAGATGTCCAGCTAAAGTCACCAGGTTGAGAGATTGGGGGGATGAGACCAACCCAGCATTCTCACCCCACCCATTTGAGTCTTCCCAGCCCAGACACCAGGCACAAGTACAGAATGGGCAAGATGACCCCCAACCCAGCTCCCATCTCACTACAGCCACATGAGACCCCCAAGAGAGCTGCTACCTACACCCTCAGTTTCACGAACAAACAAAATGTTCATCCTTATTTTATGCCCATGTCTTGGGGTAGCTTGTTACACAGCAATAGCTGACTAGAACAAGATAGGTGTCACTTTATTTCCGCTTTTACAGATGAGGAAACTGAGGCACAAAGAGGCTAAGTGTCTTGCACACAGCCAGTAAGAGGCAGCAGCAGGCAGCAAACCAGGCTGGCTGGCTCCGGACCCTCGCTCCCAGTGGCTTGGCCAGGCAAGGGTGAAGACATGGGCGTCTACACCATCCAGCAGGGGCCTGCACACTGACCCGGCTGCTGGAGGCCAGGACCCGAGGCCAGTCTACGGCCCACCCTGCCCTGCTTCCTGTCCAGCCTCTTTTTTTTTTTTTTAAGATGGAGTCGCCCAGGCTGGAGTGCAGTGGTGCAATCTCAGCTCATTGCAACCTCCGCCTCCCAGGTTCAAACAATTCTCCTGCCTCAGCCTCCCAAGTAGCTGGGATTACAGGTGCCCGCCACCATGCCTGGCTAATTTTTTTTGTATTATTAAGGAAAGACGGGGTTTCACCATCTTTGGCCAGGCTGGTCTTGAACTATTGACTTCGTGATCCACCCGCCTTGGCCTCCCAAAGTGCTGGGATTACAGGCGTCAGCCACTGCGCCCTGCCCAGCCCTTAATTTCAAAGCACAGTGAGGGGCTGGCTACCAGCGCCTGGCCCCTTGCGGAACGGGTCTGCTGGCAGGCAGCCGGGTTACTCTGACCTGGCTTTGGGGATGATCCACCCCGTGTCCTTCCAACACTGACCACGTGTTCCACCAAAGTGCTCATGTTCTCACATTCCCACAGCTGGCCGCTGTCAGTGAGATGTGAACCTGCCCTCTGGGCCCCAAAGGAAAACTGAAGCTCTTAGGCTGGGTCCACAGCCCTGCCAATGAGCTCATCAGCCCACGGGACTTGGAAACAATTTCAAGGCATCCCAAAGTACAGACTGACTTCGAATGCGACTCTACTAATCATTAGAACAAAGTGCTCACTGAGTATCTGGGAAGTGGAGCCACTCATTGGTCTGGCCAGAAAAACGGTTATTCTCTATTCATCTGACAAACATTTATTGGGCACCTACTGCATACTCAGCAGCTCGGAAGATTCTGAAATGAGTACGAAAAGGATCTTCTCTTGAGGAATGTCTGTCTGACAGGGAGAGAAAATAGCTACAAAATTCTACTGAGAAAAACAACAACACAGACCATGAGGAGGCAGGAGGGATGACTTATGGCTGGGCAGAATCTGGAAGGCTTCTTGGAGGAGGTGGCATTGAAGCTAGCCTTTGAGATACGGGGAAGCAGGAAGGGACTTCCAGATGGAAGAAAAAATAGCAGCTGACATTAATGACACTGATAGTGTAAGATCATTAACTGAACTGATGCATTTATCCCTAGCAGGGTGATACTGCCATCCACATGACACGAATGAGAGAATGTGGCACAGAGAGGTGAGGTCACTTGCCCTGAGTCACACAGCAGTAATGAAGGAGAACCCGGATGGGAGCCCAAGTCTGGCACTCTTCATGGTTCTATTACAGGCTTCCCTTACAGCGCAGGCACCAAGCGGAGATGCGGAGGGCCAGGGCACGGCACAGAAGAGGCATGAGATTCGGCTGGCAGGAAAGCTAGGGAGGCATGAGTTCCAGGAGGGTGGGGGGTAGCCCACAGAGGAGCCCAGACTTCCCACCCAACTACTGCATGCTCCCAGGAACCAGGGGCCGTCCCAGACTCCTGGATATCCAAGTGACTGGATCTTTCTGGAGCTGAAAGAAGAGGCACCAGTGGCCACAGAGGGCTGGTTGGAGGCGTGACCCCGAGTAGCACTGCTCAGGCTCACCCCAGCCTCTCCCCTTTGCACCTCACCAGTTGTGTGACCCTCAAAAATGAGCACTGTTTCTTCTCTTGCAAAAACAAGAGGGCACAAAGCCACTGCCTTCCCCCTGACGCTGCCATGAGGACCAAGGCGTGACCACAGGGAAAGGACACAGGAGGCCCATTCTACCTGTAAGGGGCCCCGTCCGGCAACCACCCAGCGCTTAACACAGGCCTCTCCAGCTGGCATCCTCCTCCTGGCTCCACTAGCTGGGCTTTGGAAACAAGGCGAGGGCCCTTCCAGCTCCATGCAGGTCACCTCTGCACCTGGACAGGGGAGCTGGGGTGGCAGAGGGGAACGGCATGGAATCTAACCACCACACCCTGCAGACCAGGTATGCCCTCCGCCTGGGAGACGGTGGCACATTCCCAAGGCTTTGTGAGTTCCCTGTGCAACCCGCGTGACCATTACCCCCGGGGAAAACAGAGACTCCCAGACACCGCATGACCAGGCCAAGGTCACACAGCTGGTGAGGGGCCTTCTGGGGCAGCCGAGGCCCTCCTCCACCAGCCGGGCACCAGGAGGAAGGGCGATCAGAGGAAGCCAGGCAGAGGGGAGCAGTGATCAAACACCCAAATAAGAAGAGAGTTTTGCAGGTTCACTTAGCTTCAAGGAAGAAAGCCTCCCCTTTTCTCTAAGCGGCTGCCCCCCACTCCGGCCCCCCAGGAGGGCGCTGGAAACCGCTTAAGCCGACATCTGATGGACAGGGATTTGTTTTAAGCTCTTTCTACCCACTGGACTATAATCATCAACCGTTCTCGACCTCTCCACAAATGACTCTTTCTCCCCCTGAGTTTTCAAAAGGCAAAAAGCTTTAAAAGCTGGCGTTCAAACAGGCAGAGAGGTGCGCACAGAGCGGACGGGTGGGCAGGCAGGCGCGGCAGTCGGGAGGGGCCGGGCATGGGGGATGGCGTCTTCCGCCCGCTGCTAGCCTGACTCACCTGGAAGAAAGGCCCACAGGTGAGGTGCCCAAAGGTCAGGATGGGAAGCAGCAGTCCTGAGGCCACTGTCCCTGCCTGTTCTGTCACTGGAGCCACCCTGAAGGGACCTTGGTAGCTGGAGTCATGTTCATTGAAGCCTCCTCTCTACTCCTGGCTCTGACTGCCCCTCAGCCGGAGGACCTCAGTGTCCGCGGCCAGCTTCACACCTTCACCTTTGCGGCACTGCCCGGGCGCCTCAGAGTCCTGCTCACCCTCTCTCTGATGGGACTCACAGTGTTACCCACTCTGAACGTGCTCTGTGACTCTGACCCTCTCACTGCCCAACGGTGCCAGTGATATGAGGGCTCCTCCCCAGGGAGCTGATGGGGCCCGGGGAGGGGGGTGACTGGGCAGTTTGGGGAGGGGTAGGTTGAGAGTTCCAGCCCCACAGCCCACCCCAGGCCCACCTGTGCCAGCAAGAGGGTGCAAAGTCCACACACGCAGCCCATTTCCCACCTCCCAGGTCCCTGCAGGCACGAGGGGCCCTGCCCGGGTTGCCGCCCACCTCCAGGGGCCACAAGGCCAGGCTAAGACAGAGCCCCGCGGGTCGGCCCGGCGGTGCCCGCTGGCCACGTCCTACGCAGGCTCTGAGGGCAGCCTCTCTCCCACGCCGGCCTGGAGGCCACCCGGGCGCCGCCAGACAGCGGCAGTCAAGGCTTTTCTACTTGAGGAAACCAACCCAGGGCTTTTCCGAGTTGACAGCCTGAGGAGGCGGCGCTGGGGAGCACGTGCGTGGCCTGAAGGTGACGGGGCTGGAGGTCGAGGCGGGGTGAGTGCGGGGGTCGGGTCCCAGCCCCGGGGTGGGTGGCACGCCCCAGAAAGTTCCATCCCGGACCCCCCCTCCCGTCCACAGGGCGGTGAGCCGGGCACTTACTGAGGTTCTGCAGCAGAGACGACCAGGTCTTCATGCCCAGCATCCTGCGCCGCCCCCCGGGCCGCGGGACCCGGGGCCTCTAGGAGGGGCTGCCCAGCATGGCCCGCAGCGGCGGCGGCGGCGAGCGGGAGGGGCGTCACGAGGCGGCCGAGGACCGCCCGGAGGGGGCGGGGGGGACGGGAAGGAGCCGCCGGGCGTCCCTGCGCGGTGCGCCCTGCCCGCGGCGCGGAGCCCGGGGAGGGGCCGGGGCGCCTGGGGACCCCGCAGCCGCTCACGCCGCCCCCGGCCCCGCGCCCTCGGCTTCACGCACCGCCAGCCGTGGCCGCGCGGCCGCCTCGCAGCCGCCACCTCGTCCCCCGCCCGGCCGGCGCCGCCTCCCGCCTCCCGCCGCCTCCCGCGCCGCGGCGCCCCCGCCGCCCGCCCCCGCCCGCGCTCCCCGGGCAGCCCCCGCTCCCCTGCACTTGATAACGCGCTTGTCAAGACTGCTGAGTTGTTCCTGACCTCTCCCCCGCCGCTGCTAATTAAGGCTCCGCCGTGACAGTTCAAGTGCCGAGCATCAAGTTTGCAGAACCAAAGCCTCTAATTGGGGCCGCTTTTCATGTCTCCATCCCCCGGGCTGGGGCTCCCCAGACCTGGGCACTGGCGCATTTTTCTTTTGTATTTTTCACCAGGGAGGAGGGGGAGGAGAAGAACAGGCACCGGGAGAGGAGGGCAGGCAAACAACCAAAAGGCTGAGGGTAGGGAGGGTGGGGGGCCCCCTCCTGCCCCGCCAAAGCCAGGTGGCGGCCACAGGACACCTCCCTACCAGCCGACCTCACATCTCTTCTAAGCCCGGGGTCTCTGAGCTCCCTGACCTGGGCTTTAAGGAGCTGAGTCCATCCTACAGGAGGCGGCTGCAGGGGAGACCCCCCCGCCCCCCCCCCACACCCACCCTCTGCTTGCCTGGCAGGGGGGCAGACCCGAGACTGGGCGCTGGGGGCAGAGGGTGTGTGTAGCTCTGGTGCCCACAGCCCTGCAGAGCACAGCCTCCCTGCCCCGGTGCGGAGGTGTGCGCACCCTCAGCCCCAGCCCCACTCCCCAGGCCCGCTGGCCTCTCCTTTCCAGATAAGTACTGTGAGCACCGAGCCTCTAAGTGACTCTTCAAGCCGCCTTTCTCCTCCACCGCCTACTAAATCAAGCTGTGCTGAGAGCCACGGGCTGCGAGGAGAGCAGGAAGGAGGGGCAGGGCTGCCTGCTGCTCTCAGGAGCCAGGGCGGGGTGAGGCTGGGAGAAGGTCCAAGGGGAGGGGAGCGGAGGGGAGGAGGGGAGGAGGCCCAGCCCCTGCGATGGAAGAGGGGAGCTGCAGGAGGTCCAGAGAGGCTGGCTGGCGAGGCCTCTCAGCTCCGAATCCTGGAGCTTCACGAAGCACCGGGATTATGGCTTTCCCAGCCTGCTGACGAGCCTGAGAATTCCAGGTGATCCTCATTAAAAGGAGGGCTTTCGTTTGAGCCACTATCCAGGCGATTCTTACACGAGTCAAGTTTGAGAAACAACCATGTACACCAGGGGGTCTCCAACCCCTCCAAACAGATTAGAACCACCTGGGTGCTTTTAAACCACACCCACCCCTTGCCTGGGCCTTCACCCAGACCAATGACATCACACCTCTGGGCACAGAACCAGGCACTGGTATTTTCTAAAGCTCCCTGGGGGGTTCCAATGTGCAGCCAAGGTAGAGACCCTTTGTTCCAAACCAGTGGTTCTCAAAGAAGTGGGGGTGGCTTTGTACCCCAGGGCGTAGTTAGCAACCAGTGTCTGCAGGCATTTTTGATTGACACTTCTGGGGGTCACAGTGCTGCTGGCACCTGGAGGGTAGAGCCAGGGATACTTCTAAACACCCTGCAGCAGACAGAACGGCCCCCACACCAAGGAAGCAGCCAACCCCAATGTCAGTAGTCCCAGGGTTGAGAAACCCAGGGTGAGCCCATCCACCACCAGGCAAAGACCCTTTGGGAACCTCTTCCACTGCGCCCAGCTCAGGGTTTGCCCGAAGCGGCTGCCCCCTAAGAATGTGGGCAGAGAGGGTCTCTGAGCCTCCTTCCCACACTGAAGCTCACTCCTTCCCACCAGGCTGGCTGTGGTCGGCCTGTGACGGCTTGGTTACAACCGCTCCCTGCGTTAAGCTGAAATCCCCCTAACTTTTACCCCACTGGGCCAATCCCTTTCCCATCTGTCATCAGACTTCACGTCCTTATTTGCAGACCACTCTCATGGGCCCCTGGGTGTGAACTGCCCCAGCAGACTCTCCTCACCCCCACCCCAGCTTCCTCAGCTCTTTCTCCATGGATGTCCCTGGTTACGTGGATGTGAACATCCTCCTAAAGTGCAGGACCGCAGGACCGCGCCTGCCCGTGGGTGCTCTGCCCTGGACTCCCACACCCCCCATCTCTTCAAGCCTTAGAAGTGACATTAGCTCAGGCAATGACGGGTCACTGCCGGCTCCTGCCCAGCGTGGAACAGCTGAGGCCTCATTCACCCAAACTCCTGACAAGTGAAGACCCTCACTTACTGCTTGCCAGTTTCCTTCTGAAACAAAGTGCTGGGCTTTCCGCGAACCACCTTGCAATTTACCAAGCGCTTTCTTCCCACTGCCCAGCAGATGAGCAAGATAATGCGGTTTCTAAGGCCGAATCGTCCAGTGTCCCTCCCTTGAGGGTAGGGCCTGGTGGTCACCCCCGATGGACAGGACAATCTGGGGAGTTTAATACCCGGCTGGAGTGGGCATGGTGGCTCATGCCTGTAATCCCAGCACCTTGGGAGGCTGATGTGGGCAGATCATGAGGTCAGGAGTTCGAGACCAGCCTGGCTGACATGGCGAAACCCCGTCTCTACTAAAGAGACAGATGATTAGCTGGGCATGGTGGTGCGCACCGATAATCTCAGCGACTCGGGAGGCTGAGGCAGGAGAATCACTTTAACCCGGCAGGCGGAGGTTGCAGTGAGCCGAGATCACATCATTACACTCCAGCCTGGGCAACACGAGTGAAACTCTGTCTCAAAAAAAATAAATAAATAAAAATAAAATATAATACCAAGCTGGACGCTACCCCTGAGCAGCTGCATCAGAATCTCTGGGGAAGGGGCCCAGGCACCAGTGTGTCTGCACCCGGGTGGGGCTGAGAACGGCTGCTGGAAGCATCAGGGACTCAAGGCCTTCCCCAGGCCAGCCCGTCTGACCTTGAACACACTTGCATTTCAGGCTGGAGTGTCTACAGGGAGTGTTTATCTGGTCAAGGGATGTGGGCCGGGAGCCGGCATCCCCAAAGGACAGCATGTCCTTGCTAGTCGGAGGCCTGGTGCTGGGTGAAGGTATGTGCACTGCTGGGCCCTGGGGGTCACGCACCCCACCGGGAGGACAGGATCCCAGGGAACAGGGTTTGCTTTCTGGCAGAAACTCTTTGAGAAGCTGCTGGGAGGAGCCAGGAGCCTGGACTGAGCTCCAACCAGGCCATCCACTCACTGTGTGAGCTGGGGGAATAGCTCAGCTTCCCGGGGCGTCAGCAGCCTCCTCTGTGAGGGAGGGGTGAATGCTTGTTCAGCCTTGCACAAAACAAGTGCTCAAGACCAAAAAGGGAAAGCCACTGGGAAGGAGAACCGGGTCTTCAGTGACTTGCCCAAATCCACATGAACTTGTAGGGCCTAAGTATACTCATCTGCAGGATGGGCAGACTGGGCTCAATGACTCCCTGGAGTCCCCTACGTCTCAGCGAGACCTTGGCATGAATTAACAGGCCACAGCCACCCCCCGCTAAGCACATAGGCAAAGGAAACCCAGCAGAGCGTGAAAATGGATGCCCTGGCCTCTCCGGGGTGACAGGGCAGCTGGGTGGTTTTCTAAGCCCCTAGCAGCCAATGGGATGGTGATGGGAGCCAACAGGAGCCCAGGGGACAGGGCTGCCATGGATAGTTGTCCAGATCGTTCACTGCACAAGAGCTCCTGCAGGAAATGGCAAGTGGGAACTGAAACCCAACACTCACTCTACTCTTCAACAAGCACCTGGGCATGGGATGGGTCTGCCTGAAGCAAGGGGCGCCTTCTAATTTGCACAGAGGGGCCCTGTGGGCAGGTGGGGGCCCTGTGGAGGGGCAGCCAGTGGCTTCCCAATTCCTGCCCTCCTGGCTCGAAAGCCCTTTCAGAGGAGAACGTTCCCTTAAGCAGACTAGACTTACAGCCTCCCAGGAGGAATACAGACTCTTACAGTCATGGGAAGAGCCAGATGCCTGACACCTACAACTCCCGGACGCATGTGGAGACACAGACGGTGCCTGGGGGGGGGGGGGCATTTGGGGTTGGCAGGGTGGCTGTTCTAGATAGATTCCGCCTGCCTCCTGCTTCTGCCCTGATGCCATCTTTCTGGGTGAGTGAGCTCAGGCAGCATCAGAGGCCACTGTGTAAGCAGAGGATGTGAGCCAGGCGCCACAGGCAGCAGCTGACAGAAAGCCTCAGTCCCTGCCCAGGCCCTGGGCACAGGGCGGTGGAAGTGAAAGCACTTAATACTCCTGAGACTATGGAGGGCACTGCTTCCTGCACCCAGACTTGCGGGCAGGTGGCACGGTTTCTCTGGGGCAGGAGGCTGGGCACCTCCTTGCTGAAGGTGAAGGAACACCTCTCCCTTCTGGCCTTGGATGGAAGATTAGCAGCAGGATGAGGAGGCCCCAGGCTCCCTGAACCCTAAGTGACTTAATCCCTCCTGCAGCACAGGGGGCCTCATGCTTTGAGAAGCACCAGGGGTCAGGCGCAGTGGCTCATGTCTGTAATCCCAGCACTTTGGGAGACCAAGGCAGGCGGATCGTCTGAGGTCAGGAGTTCGAAACCAGCCTGACCAACATGGAGAAACTCTACTAAAAATACAAATACAAACATTAGCTGGGTGTGGTAGCAGGCACCCGTAATCCCAGTTACTTGGGAGGCCAAGGGAGGAGAATCGCTTAAACCCAGGAAGAAGCAGATTGTGGTAAGCTGAAATCATGCCATTGCACTCCAGCCTGGGCAACAAGAGCAAAACTCCATCTCAAAACAAAGAAGCAGCACCAGGATCCCCAGCGGGGCTTGGAAGAACATAGCCTTGCTCTGCCGCCCAGCGTTTCTCATTTAGCAGCTCTGGGGTGGGGCCTGAGAATCTGCATTCCTAATGAGTTCCCAGGGGAACCCCACTTTGGGAACTGCTGCCCTGGTGTGATAGCCACCTGCAATGTGGAAGCCCCAGCTAACTAGCAGCCCATCAACAGGAGATTCCCCTGGACCCTGGGCCTCCACGCCCAGCTCATCCGCCCTCTCCATCTGGGCATCCTGGTACTGGGGACAGGGCCTCCATCTCTCCATGCCCTCTTCCAGTGCCCTCCTGCTCGGGCAGCATCTGCTCACCTCTGGCTGCCATGGGGCGCATCCTTCAGCTCCAGCCGTCGCAGGCTCCCCTCCAGGCACCTGCACCCACAGGCCCATTTGTCCCAGTGGGGCCTCCTTTACCTGTGGCCTTGCAGCTTCTACTTCAGCTGTGTTCCCAGGGCTGCACTCCTACCTTCTCCTCGAGGGCAGGACTCTCTGCCTTTTCTGGAATGTTCCATGGCATCCAGCTGGGGCCTAGGCAAGGTGTCCCTGGAGCTGGAGAGGAGTCCAGAAATGGCTGGCCCCATCCCGAGCCCTGGGAGGCCAGGTCAGCGCCCGCTGGGGCTGCAGAGGGGACTCCAGGGAGGCCAGGTCAGCACCCACTGGGGCTGCAGAGGGGACTCCAGGGAGGCCCAGGGCAGATGGCAGGGTATAAGGAGTAATATCGACCCAAGCACCTCACTAGAAGACAAGAACCAGGGTGTACCAGGACGGGTCAGTGCTGTGTGCCTCAGTTTCCTCACAGGTAAAATGGGGTCAATAATAGCTACTTCAGTCTCAGACAGGCTCAGGGTGGAGACACACATACTCCCCTCTCTCCTCCCAGAGCGTCCTCCTCGCTCTGGGGTCCTGACCTTGCCCAGATAAGCTCAGACAGGCCTCTCCCCTTCCGCTCTCCCCTTCCGCTCTCCCCACCCTTATCTGGCTGTGTGTGATGCAATCCCAGCAGCCTCTAGGGCAGACCCCGCTGCCCTTTCTTTTGGGGTCAGAGGAAAGTGAGAGGCAGGAAGTGCCTGGCTCATCCCCACAGCCACCCCAGGTAGGCAGCCATCTCAGGACACCTACTTCTGAGGTTCATTTGTCAGAAGATGCTTTCCAGCCCAACTGGCTCAGTCTTCCAGAAAGGAGGCTGCGGAAGCCCTTGGTCAGCTTTTCTGTTGGGACTGGATTCTTGTGACTCAGCAAGGCAAGGCCCGTTTTGTCCTGGGCTGCTCTGCAAATGGCATCTTCTTTGGAGACAGCCTGCCCGTGGTCTCCCCTGTTAGTCTCACTGTCCCTGGCAATGGCGGGGCTTGGGATGTTGCAGGGCACAGAGGGCAGGTTCTCCCTGCCAGGACCTAGTGGGGCTCTCACACCAACGCTCACCTGCTGCAGCCTCCCTCCCTCCCGCGAAATGCTTCATCTTCTTTAAATACCACTTAGCTGCCTCAAGTCCTTTCTGGATGCAGAGCAAAAATTGCAGACCACACACACACACACACACACAACACACGGCAGGAAAATGACTGTCCCTTCTCTGTCCTCAGGGTGCTTGGGGACTTGCAGCGGGGTCTGGGTCCCTGCCCCCCAGCCTAGGCTTCTCGGCCATGTGAAATGGTGGACTGCCTGCTGCTGAAGGTACCAGCAGTTTGGAAATCCCAGAGCATAGTCTGGAAGGCAGAGGGTGGGGGAGACAGCTGAGCCCCCATTGTTCCAGAACAAGCTGAAGGGTTCCACCTCCACGTCCTCCCTCCTGCAGGCCCTCCCCACTGGAATGCCCTCTCTCCCTCTGACTTTGCCTCACCGGATCCTGACGCCCCAGCTTCACTGCTTCTCAAAACCAAATATGCCGTCGACAGACCCACTTTGCACCCCATTACAAGATACCAAGGGTCTGGCCCAGGTATCCTCTAAAATACTGTCCTACCCCTCGGTTACCCTCCTCTGAGCCAGGACTGGGTTAACTCGGGGAGGCACAGCTTCCTGTGGACACATGCAAGGATGAGTTGAGTTGAGAGGGAGGGCCAGACGCCCAAGTTCAAATCCTAGCTCTGTTACTCACAACTGGGTACCCTCAGGCAAGTCGTTCACCTCTCTGAGCCTCAGTTTTCTCATCTCTAAAATGGGGACACTATCAGTTTATTTGTAAAGCCCACAGAGCAGGGCCTGACCCCAGGGGTGCGGTGGGTCCCTGGGAGGGAAGGGCATTCGGCCACAATGGGGTCAGGCAGCCGGATGAGCTCCTGGCAGGCATGAGATGGAAGAGGGCACAGGACACCTTCACAACCAGACAGCTGCCGACACGCAACGGATCGCATTTCCCCCAAGCTTGTCAGAAACTGAGAGCAGAGCTCCCCAACGTGGGAAGTCTTGGTCACCTGAAGTCTCCCGTGAGGGAGGCAGCTTGCAGTGCGCCAGGCTCCCTGAGTCTGTCTTTGATCTGAGACTGAGCTGTCAATTCCACATGGGGCTGAGATGCAGGGCAGATAATTGGGGGCCCCCAAATGAGCAGAGGCCCTGCTTGCCCTTCTGTGTCCTGGGCAGCTGCTGTAAACCCCACACTGGCCTGAGCACGGGGTGTGAGTGGCCCCTGGGGTCTGCTGTTAGAACACCCCAGCTCCACCCCCAGCTCCACACTGAGTGAAGTTTCTGTTTCTTTTTTTTTTACGCGAGGTTTTCCTCACTCTCCCAGGCTGGAGTGCAGTGGCACAATCTTGGCTTACTGCAGCCTCAAGCTGCTGGGCTCAAGCGGTCCTCCGGCCTGTCTCCCCAGTAGCTGGGATTATAGGCATGTGCCACCATGCCAGGCTGAGTGGAGTTTCGGAGTCTCTGTTTTCTCACCTGTAAAGAGGGACCCTGGGGTCACCTTGGAAGAGAACGAGGGCCTGCTGTGAATAACCATCACCTTAATTCCCTCCTGTGACACTTACGAAGCCTCATGGGATGTGCCTGTGTCCCCATTTACAGAAGAGGAACTGGAACATAAGGTGCCTGCACAGAGCCTGGCACCCAGAAGGTTCCGTTGTGGCTCTCCAGAAAGATCTGTCCACACCCTCACCCCCCACGCCTGCGCAGGTGACCTTGCTAGGAGGCAGGCGTTCTGCAGAAGTGATGAACTCAAGGCTCCTGAGATGAGCATGGGCTCCAAACCTAGGGAGGAGAGCCCTTATGAGACAAAGAGGAGACACCGACCCAGGGAAGCCCGGGTGATGACGGAGGCAGAGCCTGGAGGGACGCGTCTACACGGCAAGCAGTGCCAAGTGTGACCGGCACGCCTAGCAGCTGGGAGGGAGGCTGGAACAGATCCTCCACCAGAGCCTCCAGAAGGAACCCATCTGCTGACACCTTGACTTTGGACATCTCCAGAACTGTGGGAGAATCAGTGCATGTTTTGAGGCCCCCAGTTTGGGGCAATTCATTACAGCAGCCCCAGGAAACTCAGCCGGTGTCTGCCCAGGAGCCTGGCTGCATGGACGGATGCTCCAGGAAAATGAGCCCAGCCAAAAGGGCACTGTGGGCTCACTGGGCCCTGACCCCGCTGGCAGCCAGGGAAACTGAGGCCCACAGGCGTGCCTGGCCAGCCACCCGTCCTAAGCCGTTCTGCCTTGGCTTGCGGCCATCTGCTGGCTGCTCCCCTGCTGCACAGGCAGCCCTCCAGGGTCACTGCCACCACCAGGGCTGGGAGTGAGGAACCAAGGGCCCGGGGCAGCCTCGGAGAGGCTTGGAAGGGCAACGGTGCCAAGCGAGAGGGGCCAGCCCTGGTCAGACACACACCTGAGGGCCCTCCCAGAGCTGGGTGGAGTGTGATCACCTTGTGCAGGGGAAAAAAGAGGTCTAGAGAGGGAAGGGGCTGAACAAAGCAGGATCGCCCATAGGGAAGGCAGCGCTGCCCCCTCTTCTCAGCCCCCAGGGTTCCAGACCTCAGATCAGGAACTGCCCACCTGAACCTGGCCTTACTGGGGCGGGGCAAAACCAAGCCCTAAGCTCAACGGCTGGGGCTTCAGGAGCCACATGAGTCCCAGCATCACCACCTGACGGACCTGCTGCCTCCACCCACCGACCTCCTCCTGATGAAGGAAGGGTTCTCACACCTAAGCTGAGCCCCCCTGACTGCAAGCAGCCCCATGCTTTCACCCTCCCCATGGCCTTGCTTGCTACGGCCAGCCACCCCAGCCTGCAATGCCACTGCCTCGGCCTGGCATGCCCCGGAAACCCCGTACTGAGCCCTTCGCACGCACTGCGGCCATGCACGGTGTAGTCTGCCCGGCCTCTGCGGAGGGAAGGGAGGTGGAGGAGGCCGGGCCGGCTGCCCAGGGTTCCCGGGCCACTGTGTGACTTTACTGCAGAGCTCCCCAAAACAGCTTTTCTTCACAGCCCCATCAGCCGTGCCAACGTCTAAATCTAGAACCTTCCTTGGATGTGGGAGCCGGAAAGGACCGCCTTGCAGTGGCTAACCCCTTGCCCCCATTTTACAGGTGGGGGACCCAGGCCCAGGGGCTTCTGTGACTCATCTATCCAAGATCACACAGAATCCCAGGGTCCCTCCACCCTGGGCCTGCAGCATCGGGTACACAAAGCCAAAACACAGAGGCAAAATGCCAAACCACACAGCCTGAGACGGCCAAAAGCTCGGGGAGGACCCGCAGGGCCCGCAGGGAGGGGCTGGGGGCACCAAGTGACTGCCCAGCCCCACACCCAGCAGTGCAGCGCTAACCTAGCCCAGTGCTGGCAGAGGGAGGGGCGCGGTCCCTGTTAACAAAATGAGGGGGGAGAGAAAACGGGACACGCTGCCACTGGCGGAAAAGACACCCAGCCAGCACCCACAGGGTTCCTCTCTCCAGGCCTGTGCTGAGGGTCTCTGGCTTCATATCCTTCTCTGAGTTTCAGTGAGGCCTTGAGGAGACCACAGGCCCCCCGTGGGAATAGCTTGGGCCCACTGGGGCAGGGGGATTCAGAGGAAGGCGGCCGTTCCAGCGGGCCGCAGCGGCAGCCCAGGCTCCCGGGAGAACCTGTGTCCTTTAGACCAGGGGCTTCTGGGCGCCCCCCGGGGTAGCTTTGAAAAATCCCAGTGGCCTTACATCAGTCCCCGATCAACTAAGTAAGAGTCCATAGGGGTGTGGCCTGGTCATCAGCATTTGTTAGAGTGTGTCACCAGGTGATGGCCTGAGCTGCCAGACAGGGTGAGGTGGGGCCGGAGTGGGAGCACACAGGCTCAGCACCTCTGTTCATTACCGGGGCCTCCTGGCACGTCCCAGCTCAAGAGAGTTGGGTAAATAAATAAATAACTGCGCTGGCAGGGCCATCAAGCATCATCTCATTAGGGACGCGAGGAGTCAGACAGCTTGACTCTCAAAACATAATCGGCTTAATTGCAGGGCCCCGGTGCAGGCCAGGGTGGCAAACGGCTTCAGCCATGGTCTAACCTGACACCAAGACACGGGCCTTGGGTGGGGACGATTCTAGCTTACAGCACATGGGCCTGCTCTCCCAGAACCAGAAGCTTGGTGAGGGGGGCAGGCAGAGTCGGGCCTCTTGGGTGGCCTCTGGAGCCAGGTGGCCTGTTATGAGGAGCCTGACAATGTGACTGTGGGCTCCAGGAAAACCATTTGTGGTGCATCCACACAATGGTACCCTTCTGCAACAGGAAGGAACCAACCACCAGCACACACACCAACCACCATCAGCACACACACCAACCACCATCAGCGCACACACAAACACCATCAGCATACACCAACCACCATCAGCACACACACAAACACCATCAGCACACACCAACCACCATCAGCGCACACACCAACCACCATCAGCACACACACACCAACCACCATCAGCGCACACACCAACCACCATCAGCGCACACACCAACCACCATCAGCGCACACACGCCAACCACCATCAGCGCACACACGCCAACCACCATCAGCGCACACACGCCAACCACCATCAGCGCACACACCAACCACCATCAGCACACACCAACCACCATCAGCGCACACACCAACC
>NW_016107474.1:3069367-3094267 GCF_001604975.1 Cebus imitator | reverse complement strand
CCAACCACCATCAGCACACACCAACCACCATCAGCACACACCAATCACCATCAGCGCATGCACTCACCACGATCAGCACACACACCAGCCACCACAGCACACACCAACCACCAGTGCCCATACCAACTTGGATGAGTCTGAACCCTGGCACACTAAGCACAGGAGTCTTTGTACTGAACGCCTCCACCTACATGACATCCTAGCAAAGGTGACACAACAGAGTCAGAAAACAGACCCATGGCTGCAGGGGCTGGAGGTGGGGAAGGACAGCGAAAGAACACAGTGGGGTTTTCTGGGGTTGGATGCAGAATTCTGTAAATCGTGCTGGTGGTTTTGCCACTGTATATGTTTGTGAGAATTCACCAAACGATACCCTCAAAAAGCATGAACGATCTTGTGCATAAGCTATATCTGAATAAACCCTGCTTTTTTTTTTTTTTTTTTTTTGAGATGGAGTTTTGCTCTTGTCACCCAGGCTGGAGTGCAGTGACGTGATCCTGGTTCACTACAACCTCCACCTCCCGGGTTCAAGCGATTCTCTTGCCTCAGCCTCTCTAGTAGCTGAGATTACAGGCACACACCACGACGCCCAGCTAATTTTTGTATTTTTAGTAGAGAAGAGGGGTGGGTAGTTACCATGTGGACCAGGCTGGTCTCAAACTTCTGACCTTGGGTGATCTGCCCGCCTCAGCCTCCCAAACTGCTGGGATGACAGGAGTGAACCACAGTGCACGGCCTGAGCCACCATGCCCAGCCAAACCTGGCTTTGAAAAAATATGTAAGGTGCCTAAAATAGAACTGGCCACAAAGTCCCCACCATGGCAACGGGGTGGCTGGGCGCAGCTGTGCAGTTCTGATTCCACACCAACGGGCTAGAGGGAGAAGGCCACTGGGGCTGAGACCAGGCCCTTCCTTCTGGGCCAAGCTGGGAGCCCTAGTGGGCATAGTGTGGCCAGAAGGGGAGCAGTGGGCAGAGGCGGCACAGCATGCTTTCTGTTCTGTCCCCACTGGGGAAATGCTTGTTACTGCCGGCACTGTTGTCATCATCAGATTCACAAGGTGGATATTTGCAGGAGACAGGATCAGAGAAGTCAAGCGATCTCTCCAAAGTCACACAGCAGCAATCCAAACCCCAGGCATGCCGGCCCCCGAGCTCCCAGCTCACAATCACTACACCTGGCCCCCTCCTCAAAGGCTACCAGCTGGGCTGGGAACGAGGCATGTGGGCTTCATACGTGTCCATTCCAGGAGAGAGGGCAGAAGCCGCCTCCCACTGCGATTTCCAATCAATCTCACTTGGCAAGTGTTGCTCACCTCATCTGGGCCTTATGGAAATTGGATTCTCAGGTGACCCTGGCCAAAGGTGGCCAGGCCAGGCCATGACAGCAGCTGGATATGGGAGCCGGGCCCTGTTCTCCCCTGCCCCCGTGCTGCCTCGGCCCGGCTGCCAGCTGCCATCCCACGGACGCCCTGAGGTTTCCCAGCCACCCCTTGGCTTTGTTTTTCTGGGCCCTTCCAGGCCCAGAACCATCCAGAAAAGTCAGTTAGGCCAGGAGCAGCTGCCTGGCGCCTCTTGAACAGCTCAGATGTGGTACGCGGTGGGGACCCGAGCCAATACGCTGCCCCTAGGTGAATCGGGCACCATTAGAGTCACAAAGACCAATTAAAACGAGAGGAAAAACAGCCTTCCTTCTCCCAGGGCGCCCCGGCCAGCTGCTCCCTGCTCCCACCTCACTGGCCCCAGGGGCTGCTCCCGGCCCGGTTTCTAGCCCGGTGCCCTCCTGCGCCCGGCCACCTGCCTTTGACAGAGTCAATATTGACGCCGGAGAGGCCTCCCGCTCAGGCGAGTGAGGGCTGAGGGGGTGGAGGCGTGGGGAGAGGCAAACAGCTCCTGGATTTTCAACTCAATGGCTGCGAGGAGATGAGAAATTGCCTTTCTGACCCAAAACCGGAGTTCACAGCTGCACTTCATTACCGATTTCTCCAGGAGGCCCCGGGAGAGGCTCGGCTCCGGAAGGGCTCACCTGTTAGCAGCAGCTGCCGCCTGCCTCTTTCATAAACACGTTGGTGGTTTCCTGCCCAGGGCTGCAGGGCCGGGGACGTGGGCGGCGTGGGGCTGGCTGCCAGCGGTGCCCACGGAGCCCCCCTCCATCGCTCCTGCCAGTTTGCATTAACTTGGCAGATGGAGGGAGGAAGAGGTGCCAGATAAGTGTGCAGGAGGGAGAGGAAATGGCCACAGGTCTGGGTCGGCTCTGCTTGCTTTAGAAGGGGCCAGAAGGTGAGGAGCACGTCTTCGCCCTGCGGTCCCGCCTCACCTCTCCGTCTCCTGTGCACCACACAGGGCTAACAAGAGCATGACAGGTGACGGGAGCACGTCTAGGTACACAGTAGGTGCTCAGTAAGTGCTCCCTCCCCTCCTCGCTTACAGCTGTTCTCTCTGCTTTGGAAACACCACTGTTCAATATCTGGTCAACACTCAAAGAGCACAGGGTCCTGCGCCCCAGGGATCCTCCACCCTGGCTGTACAGCAGAATCATCTGAGAGCTTCTGGAAAGGTCCTGAAGCCCAACTGTTTCCCAGAATCCCTAAGCTTTGGCCCAAGTATGTTTCCAGAGCTCCCGGGCAGCTGGAACACAAGGTGATGCTGTCGGGTCCCTGTCATCTGGCCCTTCATGTCTGCATATCCTTTTCCAGAGAAGCGGATGCAGGCAGGGCAGGCGGAGGACCCCAGAGCCGGGTGCGCTACTGGGAGGAGGCCGAGGGCTGATGGGCCCTCGCTGTCCGCCAGGCGCTTCCTTCCCAGCTCTGCTTCTCCCCTGCCATTAAGATGTGCAATCCTGTTCCCTGCACTAAGCCACAGCAGGCCCTGAGGTGGCAGGAGGGGTTGGCAGTGAGTAGCTGTGTGACTCTGGGCAAGTCACTTGAGCTCTCTGGGACTTTGCTGATGAGCCTGGAGACTGAAGCAGATGGCCTCGGAGCTGTGCCTGGAAGGCATCTCAGGCTTTGACCTCACGCCTGAAGGTGCAGGTGGCTGCTCCCTGTGGAAGCCTCGGCAGCTCACCGCCTGCCTTTCATTTCTTCTCCGTCTCCACTGCTGCATACCTGGGTGATCCTGTAAGCCCCGAGCCCCACAGAGCCTCGGTGGCCTCATCTGGTGAGTGGGAAGATGTGACACCCCACGGGGTTGCTGTGGGGGTGAAATGAGGAAACAGGCACGGAGCAGGCGCCTGGCCCACCAAGGCGACAGCTGGTGACAGCTGGTGTGTGTTGCGCACCTGCGTGAGCCACCTCCGCAGCCAGCCAGCGTCCTCATCCTCACGGCACCCCCTGCAGCTGCTTCTTTTGGCAGCCCCGCTTTTCAGATGAGAAGGTCAAAGTCCAGAGAGGTCATCTGTCCAAGGTCAAATAGTGGAGCTGGGACTTGAACTGTGAGCCGTAGCTCCTGGCCACTCCACGCTTATATGAGCCTTCTTCTGGTGGCTTCTCAGGGCTAATGGGACCTCAGAGTGGCCAGAGCAGACAGTGGCCCAAGAAAGAATCCTTGCGGGGAAACAGGGCCCAGACCACGGAAGGCTGGGGGTGTGCACGCGCCTAACCGGTGCCTTCTTTCCTCCAGAGCAGGCAAGGTGGCCCAGTGCAGCCCTGCTTGCTGGGAGGGCCCACAGCGTGGAGGCCCAGGAAGCAGCAGGGCAGAGCACCTGACCCGAGAGGCCTAAGCAGGGTCACTGCCCCGGGCAGGCTGCTTTGTGTCGTGGCTCAGCTCAGGGAGTGTGCATGGCGCGTGGGGCACCTGATGGTGTGCCGGAGGGATCGGAGGAGTCAGGCTGGGGGGGAGGGGGCGGGGAGGGGACACAGAGAGGAGAAAGGTGCGTCCGAGCAGAGGGAAAAGAAGGCCAGATGGGGACAGTTGGAGTGGGGGGGGCCCTGGGAGGAAACTTGGGGAGTACCAATGAGGAAACTGAGCCTTAGACAGAGGAGCCAACCTGCCAGTGCACCCAGGAGGCAGTGGAACAGGATGCAGGCTACTGCCCCCCATGCCTGCTCTTCCCTGGTGCCTCCGTTTCCCAGGGCTGAGCTCCAGTGCATAGTAGGTCTCCCCGCCACACAGGCAGAGAACCCACTCGATGGCATTTACCAAGTCCCCTGCACCCTGCAGGGGCCCAGCCCTGCCCCGGGCCACCCTCTGCTCCCAACTCCTGCTGCTGTCCTTCCACGCAAGCCCAGTCATCACAGAATCCAGAGCTAACGCTGGGCCCACCCGGGGCTCTTGGCAAACAGGAGTGCCACCAGCAATGCCAGGGGCGGTCGTCTGCCCATGCCTATCACGTGCCAGGCTATGGTCCAAGAGCTTACAGCAGATCATCTCCTTTAGGCCTCTCAGCAGCACCATGAGGTTCAGTTCTGTTTTAATCCCTGCTTGACAGATGGGGAAACTAAGGCAGAGTGTTGCAGCCACTGCCCAAGGTCTCACAGCAGAGACACCATGAGGTAATCAGGCCATCTGGTCCAAGTGCACCCATCTTTAACCAATGAGTGGAGGACCCAGCAGGGGACTTGTCCTGGGAAATACAGGTCCTCCAGGGAACAGGCCCTGTTGTCCCAGATCTGACCCCAAACAGCTCCCTGCCTGCTGGGACGCCAGGGCCAGGCGGGGCTCTCTGGAAGCGATACTACTGCCACTCAGGCGGCTGATGGCGCCGACAGCAGCCGCTAATGTTGACAGAACGCTCACTGCGTGTGCACCCAGGCACTCTTCCAGATGCCACAAGCACAGCCATTACCCGTGGAACCTCCCAAGCCTGTTAGGTAAATGCCATTATTTGCCCATTTCACAGACTGGGCACTGGCAGCACAGAGAGGTTAGGACACCCACCTGAAGACACACAGCGACCAGGTGTCAGTACAGGGATGTGAAGTCATCAGCCTGACCCCAACAAGCTGCAAGGGGGGCCCCCCAGCAGAAATCCCACAAGTGCAGCGTGGCTGCAGGGGCCAACGGGAGCAGGCCAGCCACCCACCGGGGTGTCTGTGGGGAGCTCTCGCGCCAGGGGAGGGCTGCTGCTGCTGGCGTGCTCCCCGAGAGGCCAGGCCTTGCAAGAGAAGCAGAAATCTGTCGTTAACACAGTGCCAAACCCAAAGTGGCTGCTCCCAAACTGCAATCCAATAAAAGTGCGGCTTGTCTATTTATCATCCTCGGGGCTTTTGATCACAGTGCAGATGGCTGCTCCCTTTGGAAGGCTCAGCAGCTCGCTGCCAGCCGCCCGCCACGCAAAGCTTAGCTCAACAGAGTCTGGGCCTGCGCCTGTGAGGGCTGGGGACCGGCTGCCCCCACCTCGCCGTGCACGGCCGCCAGCGAGCACGCTCAGGCGGTCCAGCCCACCTCCCCCTGCAATGCCCAGGGCCTGTCTCCTTTGCGGAGTGGGGGTCGCCTGAACAGGGAGGAGCACACCGGCCCCTCCCCTGTGCTGGCCGCAGTGGCGGCCACACCTGCTGTCACTTTACCCCACGTGGCAGCTGCTCCTCAGAGGGGAGAACAAGCAGCAAGGGACCCCATAGGGGGGTTCAGGTGCATGGCACCACAATGCCCAGTGCCAGGCAGCTCAGAACAAGGGGGCCCTGTGGAGCGCCACCAGCAATTCAGGCTGGAAGGTACAGCCAGGGAAGATCAAGGGCAAGGCATGCACAGGAGACAGCCCCCGCTCCCCAGCCTGAGTGCGGTGGGAACCCCAGGCATGAAAAGCCTCAAGATCACGGCTGCTGCCGAGCTGGTGGCACACCTGGGCCTCCTGTGACGACATGGGCAGTGGGAAGGCACAGCCAGCGCCGCCGAAGAGGGCACGGGAGGGACACCCCAGGGTCAGCGATGCCCAGCTTCTGCTCCCACACTGGAAACACTCACTTGGAGGCAGGAGGGGGTGGCAAAAGGCAAGTTGGGGCCGGGACCCAGCACGGCGCTGGCACGAGAGGTCAGGCCTGTGCCAGGTGCTGGCTCCCGCCCAGCCGGTCGGTCACGGGAGGCTGGCTGTAGCGTGTGCGTACATGTGCATGTGTGCGCCAGTGTGTGGAGGGTTGGAGGATTTACCCCCACTGGCCGGCAGAGGTCCTGGGGATGGCTGCAACCAGCTACTGGGGCACAGCCAAGCTGGCAGGCCATGACCTTTGCCCTCTGGACTATAACCCAGGAAACAGAGCACCCAAGAAGCCCCTGTCCAGCGTTCCCCAGGCTGTCCCATGTCACCTCTCCAACTAAACCAGACTCGGCAGCTCTCGACGCCAGCGGCCTCCTGTGTCCTTCCTGCCATCTCTCTCACCTCCCTGGACACAGCCCCTCATGGCCTTTCAAGACATGTCCCCTGGTCGCCTTTGCTTATGCCCTTCGGGCTGCCTAGAAAGCACCCCCAGGCCAGGCACGGTGGCTCACACCTGTCATCCCAGCACTTTGGGAGGCCGAGGTGGGCGGATCATGAGGTCAAGAGATGGAGACCATCCTGCCCAACATGGTGAAACCCCATCTCTACTAAAAATACAAAAATTAGCCAGGCACGGTGGTGCGCACCTGTAGTCCCAGCTATTCAGGAGGCTGAGGCAGGAGAACTGCTTGAACTTGGGAGGCAAAGGTTGCAGTGAGCTGAGATTGCGCCACTGCACTCCAGCCTGGTGACAGAGCGAGACTCTGTCTCAAAACCAAAAAGCTCCCCCACCCCGCTCCCACCTCCCAGAACATGCCAACCACCCTCTGGGGCCCCCTTCATCACAGAAGCTCTCATGTAGGCCGGATCAGGGCTTTTGCAGATGTGCTCTCTGGTCACCGCAGGTCACCAAAAGTGGGAGCAATCTCAGCCTGCAGCAGAGCCAGGAGGTGAAGCTCTGAGAGGCTGGGGCATCCGGGCAGAGGGCGCGGGCACTTTCCCGGCTGGGCCACCCAGCTCCAAGGTCCCTCCATCATCCAAACGCCAGGCCCCTCAGGTGCAAGGACTCCCAGCAGGGAAGGCAGGTGGGTGGCGGTGGGGACGCGGTGTCACACCTCCTGGTGCCATGCCTTGGTTCCCCGCTGCCCTCGGCGCACGTCACGGGAACAGTGGGAAGCATCTGTCACCTATGCTTCCCCGAGTTTTTACTTTTTGTAATAATAAAATTTCTACTTACAATAGTAACAGTTAATGCTTATCTACACATTACCATGGGCCAAGTGGAAGCGCTTTCCATCCATTTCCTCGCCAGAGCTCAGCGACACGAGGAGGAAAGGCACTGCCCTAGTTCTGTTTTACAGGTGGAGAAAAGGCCACAGAGAGGTGGAGACACTGGCTCGAGGTCAGCCAGCGGCAGCCGGGCCAGGCTCTGGGCCATGCGCTGCACTGCGCTGCCTCTTGGGGTGCAGAGGCCAAAGGGAGAAGCGGGCAAGGTGGGCCTGGAGGGGGTGGTCAGGGCTGGTGGGCACGGTGTGCTGGGGACAGCCCCTCATGGAGCGGACAGCCAGAAATGGAAGCTTCACTGGGCTGGCCAGTGTCCCCCCCACATTACGTCCACCTGGAACCTCAGGCTAGGACCTTACTGGAAGGAGGATCTTTGCAGATGTCATCAATCCGAGATCTCAGATGAGACCATGCCGCTGTAGGGTAGGCCCTGATCCGGTGATCGGTGTCGTTGCAGGAAGAGAAGACACAGAGTTCACAGGGAGGACGTCACGGGCGGACGGAGCCAGAGGGTGGGGTGATGCGGCCACAAGCCTCAGGACACCATGGGTCACCAGCAGCCACCAGGCTCGGAAGGGGAAAGGACAGATTTCCTCCAGGGGCCTCCAGGCGGAATCGACCCCACCAACACCTTGAAGCCCGACTTCCAGCCTCTGGAACCGTGAGAGTGCATTCCCGCATTTTAAATGAAAGCATTGTGGCAACATGTCACTGCAGCCACTAATACGGGAGCTCCTGGGGCAGCGGCTGCCGAGCACGGGGCCAGGGACTGCCTCTCCACCTGACGGGGCACCTGGCCCACAACGCCACGTGGGTGCCCTCTGGGTCTGCAGCAGCAGTCACGTCACACCCATCTCCTGCCAAGAAATCCCAATGACCCCTTGGCCAGGCCCTAGATGCTGTGCACCTCCCAGCCTCAGGATACCCCACACTTCCCAAGCCGGCAGCCCTCTAGCCTGCCGGAGGCTCCCCTCACTCTGTCCCTTCATTCATTCATTCATTCAACAAACACTTGTCCACCACCTGATGGACACCCTGCGCTGGGCCAGGACGCAGCAGGAAACAGCGTAGAAGTCTTCCCGCGTGGGCTGACGCTGAGATGGTAAACAAGCACACAAACAAGGAACAGCATTGCAGCGATGGTGGACCCCACAACGGAATCAAAGCCAGTGACAGAGGCAGCAGAACGGCAAGGTAAGGAGGCAGGGGCAGCAGAGGCCTCTCTGGGGAGGTGATACCTGAGGTCAGGCCTGAAACAAAGGCAGGAGTAAGTTCCGGGAATACTCAGCGGAAGGCTCTCCAGGCCACCCACAACAGCAGGTGCAAAGGCCCTGGGGCACAAGCGGATCTGGCTGTGTGAAGACCAGCAAGTGGCCAGTGGGGCTGCAGCGGGGGCCCACGTGGAGGTGGAGATGAAGTTGGGGAAGGCCTTTCGAGTTGGGATTTTATTCCAAGTGGCGCATGAAGCTGGCGGTGAGGGAAGCGAAATGGGCTCTGGGGTTTTTTTTTTTTTTTTTTTTGAGACGGAGTCTCTGTTGCCAGTCTGGAGTGCAGTGGCGCAATCTCGGCTCACTACAACCTCCACCTCCAGGTTCAAGCGATTCTCCTGCCTCAGCCTCCTGAGTAGCTGGAATTACAGGCGCCCATCACCACACCCAGCTAACTTTTGCATTTTTAGTAGAGATGGAGTTTCACCACGTTGGCCAGGATGCTCTCGATCTCCTGACCTCCTGATCCACCTGCCTTGGGCTCCAAAGTGCTGGGATTACAGGTGTGAGCCACTGCACCTGGCTGGGCTCTGGGATGTTCTAAAATGGTCCCACTGGCTGCTGCCAGGAGAAAGCATTGTCGGGGTTCCAGGGGAGGCAGGGAGGCCAGGGGGGAGCCCACTGCCATCAATCCTGGCGTCTTGTTCTGGTCCTTTCCTCTATCACAAGAGCCTTTCCTGGAAAACTCCTACACACCACTCAAGACCCAGTTCAAATGTCCCGTTTTATTTGTTTTGTTTTGAGACGGAGTCTCACTCTGACACCCAGGCTGGAGTGCAGCGGCGAGATCTTGGCTGACTGCAACGTTTGCCACCCAGGTTTAAGTGATTTCAGCCTCTCGAGTAGCTGGGATTACAGGCCCAAACCACCACTCAGATAACTTTCCTATTAATGGTAGAGGTTCCACCACATTGACCAGGCTGGTCTCCTGACCGCAGGTGATCCACCCGCCTCAGCCTCCCAAAGTGCTGGGACTGCAGGCATGAGCCACTGCGCCAGGCCCTGTCCTCTGTTTTGTGGCAGTGTCCCTTAACCCAGTGACTCTCGACCAGGAGGTAACTGTGCTGTCCAGCGGACAAATGGCAACGCCTGCAGACATTTTTGGTTTTCACAGTTGGGGGTGCTCCTGACATCAGGCGGGTCGAGGCCAGAGGTGCTGCTAAATGTCCTGCAATGCACAAGATGGCCCTCACCGCAAAGGAGGGTCCAGCCCAAATGCCAACAGTGCTGAGGCTGAGAAGCCCCCACCTGTCCCCACTCTGCAGCCCCCTGGAGTCCCCTGAAGTCCACGCCCTGAGGTCACAGCACTGGGATCAGCTGCCGCCCACCTCCCTGCCAGCCCCTGGTTCCTCAAGTGTGGCCCAGCACATGCGTTGGCCTCCTGAGAGCTGGCTAGACCTGTACAGCTTAGGCCCACCCTCAGGGGGTGGCCCATGGCTTGCATTGTCACGAGGCCCTGCGTGATGGGTGAGCACTCAGGCAAGACCACATCCTCGGGTAAGCTGGGCTGGGGCTGAGCCAGCTGGCCTCCCAGGGCGCAGATGTGGCCTGCCGCGTTTCACCGCAGCCCATGGTTTCCAAAGCTGCAGGAAAAGCTCCCAGGAAGGCCCCATCTCCGCGGACATGCCCATGGCCACGCTGTGCCCCATGGCAGTTCCTGGGGCCTCAGCACCACAGCTTACCAGACTCGAAAAACGTAAAGCTGCAGAAAATGAGACCCGGTCAGATTAATGTCCAGCCGACCAGTGACCACGGAGCCCAGCCAGGGAACCTGGTATGTCCCTCAGCAAAGTTAACCCCAGGTCCTCCCAGTGTCAGCTGAAGGCCAGCAGCTGGGCTCTCCCTGAGGGGTGGGTGTGAGAAAGGGGATGTCTGGGACTGGCCAGCTGCCCGTCTCCAGCTCCAGCAGGTTCATCTCAGACACATGTGAAACTTGTGGAACCCAAGGCAGCGCCTCCCCCAGATGGCAAGTGCTTATTCCAGCAGCTGGCCGTCTCTGGACGGTGGAAAGGAGCACTGTACAAGGAGTCCTGAGGCCTCAAGTCCAGGCTGGCGATTCACTAGAGCAAGCTGTACCTGCAGCTGTCCCTCTCTGAGTGTCCTAAAGGTGCTCCCCAGTCCCCAGCAAAGCAGAGGGCTGACTCCTGATCCCCGCCTCCAAACCCCAGCGGTCTCCGTGTTGCCGAGTCACGATGGGACTTGAGTCATCCATTCATTTGCTGGCTCCACAGACTACCACACCAGGCCCGCGCTTGGCACTGGGGACATTTTGGAGAACAAGACCCGGGATGTCAATTTGCTTGGGGCTTAAACCTGAAGGGGCATGTGTATGTCTGTGGATCTCTGCACACATCTGTGTGCTTGCAAATTCGCATGTGTGTGCACATATGTAATCACGTGTGGCTGTGCATGAATGTCTCTGCGTATGCACATGCACGTATGTATCTATGGGTGTGGGGGGTGTCTCTGTACATGTGTGCACATATATGTGCGTGTCTGTTTATGTGTGTCTGTGTGTGCATGCATGCATTGTGCCTGTGGGTCTGTGATCTCTGCATGCCTGTGTGTACACTCACTTTTGTGTGCAGGTCTGTGTGTACACATTCGTGTCTGTGTGTGTTGGGGAGAGCCTTCACCCGGTGAGGTGGGACCTGCAGGCCCAACAGAAGCCCACCCCCAACTGACACAGACCGGGAATTACAAAGCGCCTCAGCGTGGTGCCTGGTGTGTGTGTGTGTGTGTGTGTGTGTGTGTGTGGTGCCTGGTGTGTGTGTCTCTGTCTGTGTGTCTCTGTCTGTGTGTGTGTCTGTGTGGTGCCTGGTGTGTGTGTCTGTGTGGTGCCTGGTGTGTGTGTCTGTGTGGTGCCTGGTGTGTGTGTCTCTGTGTGTGTGTCTGTGTGCCTGTGTGTGTGCGTGTGTGTGTGTGTGTGTGTCTGTGTGGTGCCTGGTGTGTGTGTGTGTGTGGGGGGTGTGTATGTGTCTGTGTGGTGCCTGGTGTGTGTGTCTCTGTCTGTGTGTCTGTGTGGTGCCTGGTGTGTGTGTGTGTGCGTGTGTGTGGTGCCTGGTGTGGGTGTGTGTGTGTGTGCGTGTGTGGTACCTGGTGTGTGTGCCTGTGTGTGTGCGTGTGTCTGTGTGGTGCCTGGTGTGTGTGTGTGTGTGCGTGTGTGTGCGTGTGTGTGGTGCCTGGTGTGTGTGTGTGTGTGTGGTGCCTGGTGTGTGTGTGCCTGTGTGTGTGTGTGAGCCCGTGTGTTCCCCCGCCCGTGAGCGCCTCTGAACAAAGTGCACCCTCTACCTCTGTGAGCCCACCGCCATCTGTCTCTCCCCCTCCTGCTCGGTCATTTGAGCCAGTGAGGGGGGCACTCCTAGCCTCCCAGGCTGAGAGAGCCAGATGGCAGGAATCAAGGCCTCATCCTGCCCCAGGGAGGCCAGCCCCCAGGCCACCCCCACTGCCCCTCCTCGGCCACCTGGGTCACATCACGGGACAGACCTCCACCCTCATTCTTGGTGCCTCTTGGCTGTCCTGACCCCTATTCCTGGGCCCCACCTCAGTGGCCTTTTGCCTCAGCCACATAAATCACCGTCCAGGTCAGTGCTGGGTGAGGGGCCAGGGCAGGCAGGGCATGTCTCCTGGGTCTGCAGACGGAGTGGCTGCCAAATGACCTCCGACAGCCCCGCTGGGGGCCTCGGAGAGCCAGAGGGCAGGTCGGGAGGCTCTCATGTCCCCTGGGCTTTGTGGGTAATCCTGGCTGTGCCCCACCGTGTGGGGAGGTTGCCTCTGATCACAGGGCCTGGGGCAGAGGTGCAGGCCCACACCTGCTCAGGTGGCCCTGGAGGCAGGAAGGAGGCCACTGGGGGACCCTCACCCCAGGACTGCACAGGCGGGTTCCCAGGATGCAGCGCTCAGCACGGTAGCTGCAGTGTCTGCAGACCTGAGCGCTGTTCTCAGCTCTGCCAGCCACAGCTGAGCAACACGGCACCCTTCGCTTCTTCACCCTGAAATTCAGGTGCTCACACCTACTTTATCCAAAGTTCCCCAAGACACCTCAAGGCAGCTGTCACTCACTCAGTCATTCAACAAACAGCGGCCCAAGAGGCTGTGGCTGGGACAGGCAGGCTCTGGCAGCAACTGCCTGAATTCTGGTGTCTCCCTTCCAAGCTCATGGGCAAGTGACACTGCAGGTGTGGTCTCAGTTTCCCTGTCTGTAAACAAGCAGGCTGGCCGCACCTACCTCCTGGACTGTCCCGAGGACTAAGTGAGGCGGTGCTTAGAGCAGGCCCACCACCCACAGAGCCTTTCCAGGCGGCAGCTGGTATTGCCCACGACGGACCTGTGGGCAGCCCAGGTACCCAGAACAGAGTGGGGTGCACCCCTCCTGTCCCTCCCGGAGGCCAGCACTCCCCACTTTGCCCAGCAAGGAGCAGCACAGATCCAGAGAGACACCACCACATGGCCTCACAGGGTCCCCAGGCTGGGCTGGATCCTCCAGCATCTGGAGAGTTGAGTCATTTACTCATTCACTCTCTCATGCCACACATTTGATGGCATGTCTGCCTGTGTTAGGTACTCCATGGGGGCTCACAGACTGATGGGGGAGGCAGAGGCGAAAACACAGTATCCTGTCCGGGGGACACAGAGAGAGGCGGGCAGCCCTTGGGGTGCTGAGAACAGAACCCGTCTCCCGCCACCCCACATGAGCCCGGAGTCCTTTTGGACATGGAACTGGGTCCCCAGTGGTAATAAGAGTACTTAGAGGAACTGTCATTCATGCACCTTCCAGGCATAGTGACGTAATCCCCACGTAACCCTGATGGGAGGCAGGTGCTACTGTCATGGAGGAGACAGGCTCAGAGAGGTTCAGCAACATGCCAGAGACCACACAGCTAAAGGGTAGGAGGGAGATTTGAACCCAGAGCCAGTCCAGCCACTGAACATAGCCCCTGCTAGCTCTGGGGGTGGTGCTCAGCCTACCCCACCCCCAGCCCTCATCTGTGGATTCCTAGACAGGAAGCAGATTGATTTTACAGGTGGGGAAACAGGTCCAGGCAGGGCATGAAAGGCAGGACAGGCTCCAGCCCAGATCCCTTCCTGGCCCCGATCCCCATCCCCCGAGCTTGCGGCTGCCCCTCCTCACCCTTCTTTTTGGCAGAACCCGCAGGGCTGTGCAAACCCGTAGCTCCCTCCTCCCCAGGGCGGTGTGGGCGCCGCCTCCCTAGGTGCCATTGTTTCCTTATTTCTCCTCCCTGGCACCATGTGGGAGGGCCTCCCGTTCAGCAGGAGGCCCTGGGTCTTGGCAACACCCTGCTTTCTAGAAATAAAAATGAGAAGAGGGAAAAAAGCCTTCCAGGAGGCCAGTTCTTCTATTTACATGTAAAAAGGCCTCCTCGGTGCTCCCCGTCCCTCCCCCACTTCTTCTAGGGGTCGATGATTGTTTGGAGGGCATGCAGGGGGCCTCTGTGACCCCAGGAGCCTCTTCAGGGAGCCAGGCAGAGGTGTCCACAGGGAGGGACATCAGATGGCCTCAGAGGGTTGGGAGGGCTGTGGAGAGGGGCAGGCCGCCTCATCGCCCCACCTCCCTTAATGGGAAATTTCATGGGTGTGGTAGCTTGTGAGACTGGCTGGCTGCGCCCAGGCCCCCGCCCCCGCCATCTGCTCCGAGGCCAAAAGTCACAGGGGCGGGGAGAAGGCCTCTGCCAGGGGCTCTGGGATCCGCTGCGTCAACCTCGATGGTCACCTCCCCTCCCCAGCCCCACATTTTTAAGCAGATGTCTCCCTTGATGAGCTCAAGGTTGGCTCCAGCGCGCCCCCACGGTCCCGGCCGCCCACTGCATGGGATGGGGGAACCGAGCCCAGCCCACGCTCTGGCCTGCGGGATCCCACTGCCAGCCCAGCAGCCTGGCAGCCGCGAGTGGGGTCCCAGCCCGGAACCGGGCACCTGGCCAGCGAGGGCTCTGCCAGGCAGCTGGCCCGCCCCTCGGGCAGGAGACCGGCGCCCACGGGCCCTCTGGGGTTTGGGCCGTGCCCAGCTGGCCGGGCCTGGGGCTAGAAGCTGGCTCCCGGGACTCTCTGGGAGGTCAAATCCTAACCCCACTGGGGTACCGAGATCCTCGCCTTTACCCTTTGGGCTGAGTTTCACTGTTCACCCCAAGGAGGAAAGGAGGCCCCCTGTTACTGGGAAAAATGAATCCCACCTCCTGCATTCTAGATAAAGAGTTACCCCAAGTAAAGGGAATATCAAGCAGCGAGAGGGCAGATGGGCAGAACTGCACTGGCGTGTGGGTGACTGAGCAGAGGCCTGGATGCCGGGCCAGGACCCACTGTGGCCCGAGGCCGCGTCGTGAGCTCTCCGGCCAATTTTCCAGCTTGCAAAACAGGAATAAGAAAAGCTGGCTTGCAGGACCCCTGCGCGCCGCTACCTTCCCGGGCTGCTGCCCCAAGAGCAAGGGAAGGAGGGGAGAGGAGTTTAGGGGTGAAGACTTTTAGAGCACAGGAGGTTCAAGCAATTGCCCCATTAACCCAGGGCTGGGCAAGGCCCCTCAGTGACCCCCAACTCCTAATCTTTCTGGAAGGCTATAGAGGTTGCAGGGGGGACGATGACGCAGAGAGCTTAAAGAAGCTTCTGGAAGCAGCCTGGCAGCATTCTGGCCCTGGAAATGCAGACCCACACCAACCACACTGGTGAGATTCAGGAGCCCCAGACCCCGCCTGCCTTCTGGGGTGACTGCATGGGGCTGGTGGGACAGCAAGGGCTTGGCACACACGAGTCTCCTGTGGCCTCCGCTTCCCACCTGGGGAGCATGGGACCCCATAGAGCCATCAAAGCCAGGAGGTCCTCTGGGTGCATGGCGCCTGGCCAACCCTCACCCCGGCCTCATTGCACAGATGAGGAAACTGAGGCACACACAGGCGGGGATGGAGTCACAGAGCCGCGTGGAGCTGTCAGGAGAGGGGGTTTCTGCTGCCCATTCCCAGGCCATCCCCATCCTGTACCGTCCGTCTCCCGCTCTCCCTCTCTCTCAAACATTCCCATCAAACCCAGATCCCCCTCAAAACTCACTCAAGGGGAGCAGTTGTAGAGGCAGCAGGAAGGCAACAGACCCCTCCCCTCCCTCAGCCCCTGCCCCTGGCCGGCCCCAGTACCCGCCCCAGAAGTCAGAGGCGCACACCTGCTGTGGGGGCTGTGACAGATCTAGGGCACAGGCTCAGAGGAATTTCCGCTGCAGTCGAGGGAGAGGGAGGTGGGAGGGTGCAGGATGTGATCTCTAGAGCTGGGCAGAGGGAGGACCCAGGCCAGGTCCCCAGGAGGCTGCCCCATGGAGGGCACAGGCTCAGAGGAATTGCCACCATGGTTGGGGAGGGGGCAGGAGGGCGCAGGATGTGATCTCTGGAGCTGGGCAGAGGGAGGACCCAGGCCAGGTCCCCCAGGAGACGCTCCATGGAAGGCACTTCCTGCTGTGTGCAGGCCGAGGCTCTGGGCATCCAGGCCCTGCTGCCGCTGTCAGCCTGCCCGGGCCCCCGCCTGACCTGGACAGGGAATCCGGGGCTGCGGGGCTGGAGGGGCTCCAGTGAAAATGAAAATGGGTACCTCCTGTTCACAAACGATGAAGAGCATCAAGATGGACACACCAGGGCCATAAAACCAAGCGTGGGCCCTCCCGAGCGTGGGGCCTGTGTGGCTGCCGGGGCTGCCCAGCGACGAAGCCTCCTTGCTGCCGGGTCAGAGAGAGAACAGGGGAAAGGCTGCGACCACAGGGGCCCACCCCAGTAGGACGGGGCAGTAGACCAAGACGGGCAAGCCCAGCACCCAACCTGTCTTTCGAAAGAGTCTCGCTGTCTTCTGGCTGGAGTGCGGTGTCGCGGGCTTGGTTCCTGCAACCTCCGCCTTCTGGGTTCAAGCCATTCGCCTGCCCCAGCCTCCTGGGTAGCTGGGATTACAGACGCCCACCACCACCACGCTCGGCTAATTTCTGTGTTTTTAGTAGAGATGGGGTTTCACCATGTTGGCCAGGGTGGTCTTGAACTCCTGACCTCAAGTGATCCACTTGCCTCAGCCTTCCAAAGTGCTGGGATTGCGGGCGTGAGCCACCGCGCCTGGCCTGGCTCTAATACGTCCTAACTGGAGGCTTGGGCAAGCAGCTCAACCTCTTTGTGCCTCAGTTTCCTCATCTGTAACATGTGCTGTTATAATAACACAGTAGTCCTTCCCTTACTGGATTGTTGGGGAACTCAAAGGAGTTTCCTTTACAAGTAAAGCGCCGTACACAGGAGGCGGGCGGTACTGGTTTTTATTATTATTAATTATTATTGGCCACCATCCCAGTGACTCCTAGGCCATGGCCTGGATCGTGCTCATGGGGCAGGAGGGGCTGTGAGGCGTTCTTTGAGAACCTTAGTATGTCACAGAAATGAGGCTGCAGTCCCTGGCCCTGCAGTAAATAAATCCTGGGACCATGGCAAATCTCTTTTTGTCTGCAAGCCTCAGTTTCTTTCCTGGGGAGGGGCTGGGCCAGTCCTTCAGACTCTGATAACTGGAGAATTTCTGCTGCCCCCCTGGGTGGGAAACTGGTGCCCACACAGGCGCTGAGGTTTGCTTTTTGCCCAGGTGAGCAGGCCTAGGGCTGGAGTTGCTAATTCCCCTTTCTACCAGGGATATGAGGAATTATGGCTCTTCCTTCTCCTCCCAGAGCCAGAGATTTCCATCCTTCCATCTAGTCCTCTAACCAACATCCATCCATCCATCCAAACCACTTCCATCCATCTGAACAACCAACATCTATCCACCATCCACTCATCCACTCTCTATCCATCCAAAATCCATCCATCTATCCAACATCCAGCCATCCAACATCCATCCATCCATCCATCCATCCATCATCCATCCGACCCTCCATCCATCCATCCATCCATCATCCATCCATCCATCATCCATCCGACCCTCCATCCATCCATCCATCCATCATCCATCCATCCATCATCCATCCATCCATCATCCATCCGACCCTCCATCCATCATCTATCCAACATCCATTGGTCCAGTCATCCTTCCACTCATCCAATTCCATGCAAGTATCTACCCATTCAACATCCACCCAGTCATCTCTCCATCCAGCCATCTGTCCGTCCATCTGTCCATCCATCCATCAACACAGCCTTCATCAGGTCAGAGAGACAGACACCAATGCCAAGCAGCAGGGCCCAGAGCTGTCAGGACTCAGTGGGCGGCAGAGGTCCCTAGGGGTGGCCAGGGGTCATGGCGAGTGGTGTGCACTCCCGCTTCTCTACAGCTGGCAGAGGGTAGGGCAACTAATTTGGGGGAAAGTAAAGGACTGAGGTCAAATCAGAGCTCTACTTTTATAATCTGGTAACCTGACCCCGGTGACTAACCTCTTTGTGCCTCAGTTTCTTTGCCTGTAAAATGGGCATAAGAGATGCTTCTTTGGAGTTCTTATGAAGATTAAGTGAAAATGACAATATAGGCCAGACGCAGCGGCTCATGCCTGTAATCCCAGCATTTTGGGAGGCTGAGGCACGCGGATCACTTGAGGTTGGGAGTTTGAGACCAGCCTCACCAACATGGAGAAACCCCATCTCTACTTAAATACAAAACTAGCCGGGTGTGGTGGTGCATGCCTGTAATCCCAGCTACTGGGGAGGCAGAGGCAGGAGAATCGCTTGAACCCAGGAGGCAGAGATTGCAGTGAGCTGAGAAGGACTTGGATGGATGGACTCCAGCCTGGGCAACATGAGCAAAACTCCATCTCAAAAAATGAAGAAAAAGAAAGAAGGAAAGAAAATGACAATATAAACCAAGCAAGAGAATGCCTGGGATAAGTGTTGAGCCCAAGGGTGGCTGCGATACACGCCCACAGCTCGAGGCTGCTGTTTAAGAGGGCACCTGCATGGACTGGTGGCTGAGCCTCCCCGATCCCCTGAGCCCCATTCCAAGTTGCCCAGGGGAGTTTCTGGGGGGGATTTGTCATCACCTGATCCCGCAAGCAGATCTGAGAAAGCACAAGATAAAAACGGGGATCTTCCATCCCCAGCATGACCGCTCTAGGCCTCTGGGGTGCCTGATTCAGTCCCTGTCTGCCACCCCAGTAAGTCCTGGGGCCACAGGATGACCCATGTAGAGCTGCAGACAGTGCCAGGGTAGGCAAAAATCCCCAGCCAGGTGGACGGAGGTTGAAATCCCAGCTCCATCCCCAACTGTGCAGCCGGGGCCTGCTGCTTAAGCTGTCCCAGCCTGGCTATTGTCATCTGTCAACTGGGGACATTCCCGGCATTGAAGAGCATACCTGGGAAACACCTGATACACATTTGCCCCTCAAGAATGCCTGTTTGTTTTTTTCATGAGAGATGTGGGAAGAGGAGAGATTCTGAGAACCGTGGAAACACACAAAGGTGGCATGAATCATGCCCCGCCAATGGCACCTGCCACAATGTACAACATACATGCTTGTGGGCGGGGCCCTAGAGAGACCGTGCAAATGCGGAAAGAACCGTGTGCAGCTGTGTGTTCTGGAGCCTGCAGCTCGGGCGCTTGGCACCTGGGAGACAGCCGGCTGGGCAGAGCTTCCAGCTCATTCTCGCCCTCTTGCCACCCAGTCTCCACTTGCCTGTGATGTGAACACTCCCGAGAATTCCCACCTCTAGGGAGGAGGTTTCACTTCAATACAGACTTGAGGGTTCATTGCAAGTGCATCCTCAGTTCCCTAAAATTACTCGGAAGGGACGGCTGTGTGCAGACCCTCTGCCTCCTCCATCTGGGTGTGCCTGTCTTGGCCAATGGCAGAATATTCTGGAAGCATGGTAATCCATTCTGCCCGCATAGAACCTAATCTTATGACACTCCAAGGGCTTTATTAATAGCCTATTAGCGGGTAATTCATGCATTTTGATGAAAAGTCATCCAGTGGTCGTTTATGGGGGAGGAGGGACGGGGGGTGAGTTTGGGGGTGTGGAGCCAGAGGGTCACCTCCAGTGTGCATCCCGGCACCTGCCCAGGTGGCGAGGATTCCACCAGGCGCCCAAGCCATGGTGTGCCTGGGATGCCCCTCCCGCAGCCCCACCACTCATTAATCTTGATGAGTTTTCTGCTGAGTATTCTTCCAGGGCTTTCAAACCGCTCGCTAATTGCAATTAATCACTTACTGAAACAGATGTCAGGAACAATGGGATTGGGAAGGCTGGAGGCTTGATAAAGCTGTCAGGAGAGGGTGCGTGGGCGGCTGAGGGGCCAGGGAGGCGAGGCGGCCCAGATGTCCTCTGGGCCCTGGGTGCTCAGGGTACCAGGCAGGCCAGCTCCTGTCCTGGTGGGCTGGGTGGAGCTCCCTTCCACGCGAGGATGGAAGGCCAATGGCGGAAGGCAGGTGCCGTGGCCGTGTCTCGGGAAGCGTGGGCAGGGCAGCCTCCGAGGCTACCATGGCCGCTACCCGGAGTTGACTTTCCAGCCCTGATGCCCGAAGCACCAGATCCGGGGCAGCAGGTGTTGGATCAGAGGCGAGCTCTGCAAGCATGGCCTGCAAACACGGTCGGGGCGTTGTGTGGTTTTTGCCCCGCGGTAACGTAAAAATTGTATTTTCGCATTAGTTGCCAACATTTAAAAATCAGATATGACAGAAAAATCTGGACTTCTGGCTTCTCTTTGAAAACACAAAGATTCAGCCATGCGCCATCACGCGGAACCGCGGGCCGGGCCTGAGCGAGCTCCCGTGGGGATGGGCCTGGATGCGGGCTTCTGCCCGCGACTCCTGCACGTTCGCTCCACGGGCTTCCCTCCCTGGGTCTCTGGCTCCTGTGTGCCCCTCACATTGTGCCCTGTCAGGCTACACGAGGGGTTTTATGGACTAACACCCCTGGGGGCTTCATGCAACTCCGAGCCAAGCTGAAGAGGGTCTGAATCCAGGACGTGAGAAATCTGTGCACCTGAGGCAGTGGATTTCAAGCTGAGCTGTACATTAAAGTCACTTAGGGAGCTTTAAAAAGTCCTCAACCCAGGGACCTGTGCGGGGCCTGGAAACATTCTGTATCAGTGGCTCTCAAAGTGTCGTCTTCAGAAGCTCCGCTCCAGGCCCTGATCTGGGGGCAGCTCATGCAGGTGTGTGGCTATGTCAGAATTTCCCCAGAGGTGCCCTTCACCCGGGTCCCCTCAACTGCCGCCGCCACCCTGTGCCCAGCCCACACCTGGGCCTATCAAGTCAGAGCCTCTGGAGATGGTACCAGGTGTCCCTGTTCTGTGCAGCTCCCAAGGGTCTGCAGCGTGGAGCCCGGGCTGAATACCGCTATGTGGCTCCATGCTCACCCACCCCCTCCCTGGCCTGGACTTCAAGGCGCAGGGCAAGTTTTCGATGTCATCACCAGGCCAGGCTCCCTTGGCCACCCTCCCAGCACAGTTCCCACCTGTGAGCCTCATGGAGTTGTCGCTGGCCCTGCCCGGCTGGGTGGCCTTGGGCAGGTTGCTAAATCTCTCTGTGGGCTTCTTCCCCGTCTGTGACTGGGAATGAGGACTGCCCAGGAGGCTTCCTGTGTGTCCCCCAATGATCATGGCTGATCTCTGTTCTTCCGTGTGTGTCTTTTTGCTCCAAACTGCTTTTGGAGCTGAGTCATCCTTTGCTGTAGCCCTCCACCTGCTTCCTCTTCTGTAAAATGGGCTTCATGCCCCATGAGGTTGAGGATTAAATATGCTTAAGGGCAGGCCGGGCGCGGTGGCTCACGCCTGTAATCCCAGCACTTTGGGAGGCCGAGGCGGGTGGATCACAAGGTCAAGAGATCGAGACCATCCTGGCCAATATGGTGAAACTCCGTCTCTACTAAAAATACAAAAATTAGCTGGGTGTGGTGGTGTGCGCCTGTAGTCCCAGCTACTCAGGAGGCTGAGATAGGAAAATCGCTTGAGCCCAGGAGGTGGAGGCTGCAGTGAGCCAAGATCTCACCACTGCACTCTAGTCTGCTGGTCTGGCAAAAGAGACTCCTTAAAAAAAAAATGTGCTCGTGGGCAACATTCCTAGCCCAGCCCCTGGGATGTTGTAAGTGCCCAGAAAGTGCTAGACATAGCAGGGACCCTACTCCCACATCACTGGGCTGCGACATCCCACAAAAGTCCTGATCAATTCCCCCAGGATGGGGAAATGAAGACAGGAGAACGAACGAAATCCCCTGACCGGCGCTTACTGCACATTTGCCCACTTTTACCGAGCGCCTGCTGAGTGCCAGGCCCTGTTCACAGTCCTGGGAACAGCATCAAGGACAACGGGTCGCCGGTGGAGCCGACAGCCCAGCAAGGGGACAGAAAATAAGCACACACATACTCATGGGTAAGGTCGCTGTGATCCAGAACTCTGGAGAAAAATGGAGAGGTGAGGAATGCAGGGAGGCCACGTGGAAGCTGTGTGGAGGAAGGAAGGGGCCTCGGAGCCACGCAGGTCTATGCAGGCAGGAGCAGCGTTCCAGGCAGACGGAACCTCGGGTGCAAAGGCCCTGGGACAAGTGTGAGGACCAGGGAGGAGGCCTGTGGGGCTGGCGCAGAGCAAGGAAGGGAGATCCTGGGAGGAAGCAAGGACAGGAGATGCCGGGACCTGGGGTCCATGGAATAGATCACACCAGGCTTGGAGGCCAGGTAAGGACTCTGGAATTTATTCCCAGGGACACGGGAGCCACGGGAAGGTTCTGAGCAAGGAGGGACATGGTGACACCTCATTAGCAGATTCACACATCACAGCTGCGCCTGCCTCTGCCTACAGAGTCCCCGTCCCTGGCTCCTCGGCACTTGGCTTCCTGGGAGGTTTCAGGGCAGGAGTGTAGCCCCTTCCTGGAGGTCTGCCCCTGGACCCTGCGTGGAGCTCCTCCCTCAGGCTCGGACTGTGCGGCATCACTATGTCACACACCGGCACGTGTGCAGTGCACATGCCCACGGCGGAATGTGCCAGGGATGCATGCCACAGAGAATGTGACCGTGGCATCTGGCACTGCCGGGCATCCTCAGGGGTGCTCCGGACACAGGTCCTGGAGGGGGGGCTGTGTGTCCCAAGAAGGTGCGCATGCTCTGGCTGTCTCCCCACCTGTGCCTCCGCATGTATATTGTACGTGCTTGGGATGAGCGGGCACATGCAGGGCTGCCCCCAGCGCCTGCTGCTCCTGCGTGTTTGCCATGAGTGACGCAGCGTGTGGGGCGTGCGTGCAGGGGCTTCAGAGCTGTGGGCGTGCCACGTATGTGCACGTGTTTTGTGTGTGTGTGATGTGCACGCTGCTGTGTTGTGAAGCTGAGATTCTCGAAGGTGGCTGGGCAGAAGGAGCACCTTACAAATGCTACTGCCCACTCCAGCTGCTCAGGATGGCGGCAACAGCTCACTCATCGGTGACAAAGACAGTTTACTGGTCTGCTGTCAACACTAGGGGCCCCCAGTGTTTGTCTACTGGAAGCAGAATCAATTTTCCCCTACCTACCAAGGATCCCCCAGCCTGCTCCCACCCGCTGGACCCCTGGGAACTAGAATCGGGGGGTGGAGGTGGGAGGTGAATTCAAATAGGAGCCAACAGTGAAATTCATCTTCCAGGGCTTTGGACAGGCCAGCTCAGGGGAGGGCTCACCTTTCAGCTGGGTGTCCCCTCGGAGACAGCTCTCAGAGGCTGGGCTGCAGCCTCACTCAGCCGCCCACTCTAGAAACCCCACAGGGACCCAGAGCACTTTGTCTTAGCGAGGCAGGCGACTAAATCGTTAGCAGTGCTGGTTCCAAGCGCTATAGTCACTCCCTCAGCACCCAGTGAGGCAGGGGCTGGTACCGTGCCCATCTCACAGCTAAGCAAGCTGAGGCCCGGCAAGGTTCAATCCCTTACGCACGTCACAGGGCCAGCAGGTGGCAGAGCTGAGTTCTGAAGTCAGATGGTCTGGCTCTGGAGTTTGAGCGACGCCATGCCTGACACGCCTCCCCCATCGTTGCCCCTCACCACTCTCACCAAGGCACAAGGGAGTACTGGGTGGTGCAGCAGGCCCAGGTCAGGCGCCCACGGCCAGGGCTGGACCTTGTATCGGGCCTCAGCCTAACCTGGTAAGGAGCGGCCGGCCCCTGCTCTCCCTCCTGCCTGCAATCTGGTGAGGTTCGCCACTCCCAGCACTGAAGCCCCTTAAACAAGGGGTCTATCTTGGTACTGTCCAACACAGCAGCCACGGCCCACGCGTGGCTATGGAGCACTTAAAACGTGGCTGGTTCCAACTGTAACGTGCTCTAGGTTCAAAGTCACACTGGCTTTTGAAGATTTGGGACAAAATAAGGATGTGGAATATCTGATAATTTTAAATAATGTCCACATGCTGGAATGACAACAGGATATATGGGGTTTGTTAAGACACATTTTTTTTTTGAAATGGAGTCTTGCTCTGTTGCCCAGGCTGGCATGCAGTGGTGCGATCTTGGGTAACTGCAACCTCCTCCTCCTGGGTTTAAGTGATTCTCTTGCCTCAGCCTCCCAAGTAGCTGGAACTACAGGCACACAACGCCACACCCAGCTGATTTTTGTATTTTTGGTGGGGCAGGGGTTCACCATGTTGGCCAGGCTGGTCATGAACTCCAGGCCTCAGGTGATCCACTCGCCTCAGCCAACCGAAGTGCTGAGATTACAGGCCTGAGCCATTGCACCTGAACTAAAACATATTTTAAAAATCAATTTCACCCTTTCTTCTTTTTTTAAGGTGACTACAGGTACTGGAAATAAAACCCAAGCCGGCACGTGGCTCACGTTTGTGCCTGAGTTGTATAATCTAGTGTTGCTTTGCTGTGACCTCAGGCATCCTGTGTGCCTGAGGTGTGGGAGATGCTTTTCCAAGGGCTGAACCTGCAGGACTCCCAGTGCTGGTGCTGGGGTTTATACTGCATAGCCACCATGTGCTGTGAGGTCTGGGCTCACAGGTGGGGATGAGAGGGGGAAGACAGCCTCACAGATCCGTTTCCCAGGCAAGCAAACTGAGGCCCCCAGGTCACTCAACAGCAAGGGGCACAGTCAGGATTCAAACCACGGTCTGCGGGACACACCACGGTCCGTGTTCTATTCCACCCTCCCCAGACATTTTTTAAGCACCTCTCCTTAGAAAATGAAAGATGAGGATCCATGAGCCACCAGAAGTGGGCTGAAGCCAGGGCTAATTTAGCACACTCCCAGTGACTGGAAATAACACAGGTCAACGGGATATTTTTCTGTGGTTCATTCATCCATCCATCCTTCCATCAACCATCCATCCATCCTTCCATCTACCATCCATCCCTCCTTCCATCTGCCATCCATCCATCCATCTACCATCCATCCATCCTTCCATTTACCATCCATCCACCATCCATCCATCCTTCCATCTACCATCCATCCTTCCATCTACCATCCATCCCTCCTTCCATCTGCCATCCATCCATCCCTCCATCTGCCATCCATCCATCCTTCCATCTGCCATCCATCCA
>NW_016107474.1:3018293-3065793 GCF_001604975.1 Cebus imitator | reverse complement strand
CTGCTCAAAATCCCACTGGGAGGAGACCAACCAGCTCCTTTGCCACCACAAGATGAATTTTGTCTTGTGAGTCACGGGGCGACTCCCCTTCCCCTGACAATGGCAGCCCAAGCCTAGCAGCGCGCCTCCTCCAAGGTCACTCCCAGGTCCATCCTCCACCAAGCCTCTGTGTCCAGCACCTCCACCCTCCCCCCATGCCCCTCCTCCACCCTGGGGGCGGGGCTGCTTCCTGATGTCACCACCTCACATCACCTGTCCATCCCCTCTTGCCTTCTGGGTCCGCCAGCACCTGCTCCGAGGTGCCCTGAGTCAAATCCTCTCTGTTGAAATGCCTGGGGCAGCTTCTATCTTGGCTGGCCCCTGACTGAGACGGTACAGAACAGACAGCTGTTCAACAGCTGGGACAATGCAGGACAGCCAGGAATGCAGGCGGCTGCTGGGACCCCCACCCCCCACGGAGCACCCAGGGAGGGCCTACCAGAGTACTGGGCGAGTGGCCCAGTGGCCCCCAGTGCAGCGCAGTGCAGCCCGGCCCCACCTCCTGGGAGCCTGCTCTCCACTCTGGTCCTCTGCCTGCCCTGCTCAGCTGCCTGGCATGGGAGGCAGAGCTCTGCCCGCCACCCGGAGAGGCCCTGACACGTGTTAAAGTAAATATTCTGCAAATATGATGTTCCATATGTATGACTTCGTGGGGTGATGATTCTTCCACTGATCGCTGTAAGTGACAGCTGCGCGGGCAGTGCTGGACACACAGGCTCCAGTGGCCCTCGCCATGCCACGCAGCGGGGGTGGTGAGCGGGACGCCACGGCGCAGAGCATCTGGCGACTCGGGGCTCCAGGAGCCCTCCTGCCTGTCAGGGCTGGGCGCGGGCACATTAGCGATTCCGAGGGACGGCGGGAGCAGGTGTTCCCAAGCAGGCTGTTTGTAATAATTACTTTTGGATTGTTTTAAAGTATGTGAGCTAGATCCTGGAGGGCTGGGAGGGAAGGAAGACGGTGGAGGCTGCAGGCGGCCGGGGCAGCACAGGGCCAGCCTTGGACACAGCCAGGGCAGGGCAGGGCAGGGTAGGGATAGAGCACACGGCTGACAGGTTCCCGTGTGGCTCATACTCACATCATGTTCAGCTGGGCTGGTTGTTAACCGACTGACACGCTGCAATACATCCTGTGGCCCCAGGCCCTAGCAAGCTGCTTCCAGAGGCCAGGCCTCTCACCAGGAAACCCCCAGCCTCCCCAGGACCCCTGGGCTGAACAGGTGAAATATTTTAAGCAGTGACCCTGCCATCACCAAGAACCTCAAGCCTCAACTTCTGAGTAAGCCTACCGGGATGCTGGCACCGTAGGGGCAAAGGCTTTGTACTGGGTTCCATCCCAGTGCTGGGAGCACACGCTCAGTACGTCCTCCAGTGAACCAACAAACACAAAGCGATTGTCACTGTTAGGAGGACAAGAGCCTTCTTTCTTGTTCCTTCAAGAGACCTCAGGACACTCTTCTTCTAACACACGTGCTCCGAGCAGCGTTCCCGAGTCTGGGCTGCCGGCATGGATGCAGGAGGCTCGGCCTCACTGGTGGACACAGGTGTGAGCTCAGGAGGGACTCGAGGAGAGCAGACAGTGCCAGCCTCCAGGAGGTGGCCTCAGGACAGTCCCTCAGGTAGGGCACAGGTGCTGGGGCTGACATCCTGGCCAGGGCCTCGGGGGGTCTCCCCGAAAGAAGTCCCAGGAGGCTGGGGCTGCGGGGGCCCAGCCTGTGAGTCACAGCGGCCAGGTCCATGGAGAGAGCATTTCAGGAGAAGGGAGAGCAAGTGCAGCGGGGGGTGGGAGAGAGGATGGATGGACAGATGGACGGATGCGGGGACAGAAAGAGGGACACACACTTGCTACGGTTCGGTCGGCTTGGTGGATTAAGACTCCCACTCCAGACGCCAGGCCCCGCCCCCACCCACCTCGCCCTCTCTCCTCTGCAGCCCCTAACTCCTCTCCCGCCGGGGGTCCTGTGTAATGCACGGTGGCTCTCCAGGGGCTCGGCAGCCCGCCACCTGTGCTGAGGCCTCTGGCTGCACACTGGAACCGCCAGCTTTAAGCAAACCAAACCCTGCCACCCAGATCAGCTGGTGGGGAACAGCAGGTGGGACTCTGGTGGGGGTGACTTTTGAAGCACTCCAGGGATCTCAGGTGCAGCAGAACGAGGCCACGGCAGCAGCTGGTGGAGCTCCGGGGCAGCGACGGGGGAGGCCACTGGACATCTCCAGCTGGAGCCCGACCCAGGGCCTGGCCTTGCCACTCGGGGAGGACGTCCACGCAGGTCTGGAAATGGCTCTCCAGGCTGTCTGGGCGTCTGCCCCTCCCCTGCAGAGAAGGGTTCCCCTGACCATTTCCAGCACAAAAGGTGTGGAGAGAATGCTTCACTCCTCAGGGGTGGGGCAGACGATGTGGATCTGGTTAGTGGGGAGCTGAGTCTTCTCCACTTCAGTGTTTGCAAGGCAGTGCCTGAGGCCAGCCGTACCTGATGCCCCCTCAGGCAGGGATGTGCGGACCAGGGCCTGGGAGCAGTGGTGTTTACAGCTGCTATTTAAAAGCCAGCAAGTTCAATATTAGCTCTGGGGTTTATGCAACCTGTTGTCAAGATAAAGCAGCCAGGCAGGTGAGCAAGTGGGGTGCACCCCGCTCCTGGAGCCAGAGCGTCAGGCCTGGTTAATGAGCAGCCAGTGGGTTCAGCTGTCCTTCCTCCAGTGCCTGCTTTCCAGAGTCCGCAGAGTCCAAACCCCGGGCAGCAGCGCCGCCACCCTCTCTGTCCTCTCAAGTCCCTAAATGCCCTCTGGCCTCTGGGCCTTTGCACGGGCAGGGCCTCTGCCTGGGAACTCTCTCCTGCTGCCTCCTTCAGGCCAGAATGCCACTTCCTGCACCCAGAACTCCCCTCTCTCCTACGGTTTTTCTTTTTTCTTTCCTTTCGGCCAGAACAGGGCCAGGCCCACAGCGGCTGCTCCATGAACATGTGTGCAAGGGGACTCCAGCACGGTGCTCGCCCCCCACTTCCTCGCTCAGCCCCACCCCCCTGCTGCCTCCTGCACTGGCCCCAGGCTTCGCCCATCACCAGGCCTCCAGGGAGGAACCGACATCCCTCATTTAGTGGCTCTGCGGGGTGCCCCCCCAGCTCCTTCCCGCAGAGGCTCTTACTGTCAGTCTTGCCGGGAGCCTCGCCTGCACTGTGTGAGGAGGATCCTGACAGCCACCCCAGCAGAACTCATCTTTTATTCATGCCGATAATGTCAACTGGATTGTGTCTGATGCAAAGTCACTTAACCCATTAGAAGAAGCTTCGGCTGCAGCCCAGCCAGGGATGGGGGAGGAGGGGGGCCGAGGTGGGGTGCGGGGATGGCCCGGGCGCACCCTGGGGACGTGGGGGTTCGCTGACAGCCTGCCTGGGTCAGAGGCGCGGCTGCCCCCACGCTGGGCTGTTCCTGTACATGGGCCCTGGGGCGGGAGTCCTGCCCGCTGGTGAGCCCGCATGGCGGAGGGGCCCTGGACATGCCCAGCACGGCGTCCCGGAAAGACGATGATGGCCCCTACCTCAAGGGGGTGCTGTGGGGCCGAACGAGATCCCTTTGAAAGCTCTCAGCGGGGGCCTGCCAGGGGAGGCCAGGCCTGAAGCTTCTTTTAGCAAAAGGGCCTTAAAGTTGGGGACCCCAGAGAGGCCATTCCCCATAAAAATACGAGCATGGAAACACAGCTACCCTTTCCCTATCTACCTCTCTGGGGGTCCTCGTGGGAGGCCCTAACCCTCCACCCAGGGCGACAGGAAGCCACCTGCCCTTGGAACAAATGGTGCCTGGAAGCACCCCCGACACCCCCAGGTGGAAACTGTTAAACTGTTCACAAGCTCGGCCTGCAAATGAGCATGACCCGCAGCCCTGGAAACCCACCTTCTCCTCCCTGCCTGGTTAGAAAATCAATGAGCAGCTGTTTGTTGACTGAACAATTAATGAAGGAGCTGGGGCTGAAAACGGCTAGGGCTGTGCATCCTGGGGCCAGGCCCTGCCCCTCTCTGTGCCTCAGCTTTCTCCTGCTTGAATGAGCCCTGCTGGCTGTGCTCTTTTGTGGGGTGCATCTCCTGGGGCTGAGTGTCCCCAGGGTGCAGGGGATTGGAGTGACCTGTGAAGAGCAGGACCCCTGCAGGATGCCCTGGGCTCCCATCCCCTGCAATCTGGGGCCAGGGCCCGATAGACCCTCCAGGAGCCCCTGTCCTGGGCTCAGATCGCTGGTGGGAGGCCTTGCCCAGGAGACAGCAGGGTGCCCCCCTGCACCCCCAACCGCCCTGCCCTGCCCTTCCCGTTTCTCTCGGTTTAACACACACTTTCACAGCGCTCACTGCGTGCCGGGCGCAGTGCTCAACACCACACATGGCAATTTATTAATCCTCCCAACGCCCCTGGGTAATAACAGTAGGTGCTGTCATGATTCCCATTTCACAGAGGGGGACGCTGAGTCCCAGAGCGTCACGTGGCACAGGCAGCGGCGGCGCAGACGCGGCAGCCCGGCTGCAGAGCGCCCCCTGCAGGACAGCGCGGCCCCACACCGCGGGCGCAGCCAGTAGGGGCGCCCCCGTGTGGAGGCCAGTGGCACTGCAGCTCCAGGCTGCGGCGGGGCTCCCTGCCCCCTCTCTGGGGGTTCTGGGGGAGGCCCTAACCCTCCGTCTAGGGCAACAGGAAGACCTACCCTTGGGTCCCCAAGGAAAGGCAGCTGCTAGCTGGCCACCCCTGCAAGCGCTGACAGATCACACATGCAGTCATGGTCATGCCTGGTGGGCCGAGTGGGCTGGCCTCACCTGCTGTGGGCTCTCTAGTGTTTGGGGGTCCCATCACTGGAGGAGGCATGCTGGTGACACAAAGGAGGCACATGGACCCAGAACGACCAGATAGCAATGCTGCCACCCTTGGCCCTGGAAGCCTCAGGGTCCTCCACAGCAGGGACTTCGTCCGAGGGGACATGGCGACAGGGAGGGGGGACAAGACAGGAGCAAACCCTGTGTTAATTTTGCTGTGTTAATTTTCCATGGCTGCCATAGCAAGGGGCCACAAACTGTGCGGCTTAGGTCACAGACGCGCATCCCTCGTGACCCTGGAGACCCCAAGTTCGAAATCAAGGCGACTGCAAGGCCACCCTCCCTCCAGAAGTACCAGAGTGAAAGCCTGGGTGACAGAGCAAAACCCTGTCCCAGAAAACAGAGAGCACACAAAAAGAAATGGGGTCTCGCTAAGTTGCCCAACCTGGTCTCGAACTCCTGGCTTCAAGCAGTCCTCCTGCTTCAGCCTCCTAAAGCACCGGGATTATAGGCATGAGCCCCCGCCCCATCTGGCTAAGGCACCCGTCAGACCCCTCTAGACACCCCGAGGGGAGGGATTTGTTCTGCTCAGAATCCCTGGCCCCTGATGTCAAGCTCAGCATTCACAGGCCCATGATAACTGCCATCTGGGCCTCAGAGGGGCCTTCCCAGCTCAGACTTCGTCCCTGCTGTCCCTCAGGTCTGTTCCACACCCCACTACCCTGGCCCTCCCAGAGCAGCGGTGGTGAGCCCTGGCTGCCCACCCACTCCACCTGCGGAGTTCCTGGCTGGCTCTGCAGAAGTTACACTGGAACCATCTCTATCAGAGTCTCAGGGGCGGGGCCCTGGCGTCTGAGGGGTGTCGAAAGATCCCCAGCTGATTTCAGCATGCATCACCAGGAAGCACTGCACCAGAGGCAGAAGGAAGGCTGGTACGTTCTGGTATAATATTTATTTATTTATTTAGGAGATACTCCAGCCTTGCTTTGCTGCCCAGGCTGGAGTATGGTGACGCAATCATTGCTCACTACAGCCTCGACATCCCAGGATCAAGCGATCCTCCCTCCTCAGCCTCCCGAGTAACTAGGACCACGGATGTGCACCGCCACGCCTGGCTAATTTTAGTTGGCAGAGACAGAGTCTCCCTATGTTGCCCAGGCTGCTAGCAAACTCCTGGGCTCAAGCAATCGTCCCGTCTCAGCCTCCCAAAGTGCTGGGATTACAGGCACACGAGTCACCACGCCTGGCCATCTGGTATATTCTCAAACCCTGACCCCCACTCTAAATGGTGCCTCCTGAGATGGCCTCTGGCGCCTTCTACAGGGTGAACCTTTTGTAAAGACAGGGCCTGGGCACCCTCACTGCTGTCCCTGCAGAGACCAAGGCCAGCTGTGACTGTCAGAATCCCCAGGCTCGGTGCCTGGGCTCCCACAACGTCACTCACTCCCAAGGTGTCTCCCCAGTCTCCCAGCTTTCCACGCCATCTGTGCGCAGAGGACGCCCACATTCATAGCTCCAGACTCAAATATCCAACTGCCAGTTGGATCTCCACACCGTGTCTCACGGCAGCTCTCACATGGCCAGGATGGAGCTCTGGCGCCTCTCCCTCCCCCAACCTGCTCCTCCTGGCAACGCTAACCTTCCAGCCGCTCAAGTCAACAGACTTGGAGTGTTCTAAGGTTCTCCCTCTCTCCTATCCCACCTCTGCTCCGCCAGCAAATCCTGACAGCTCTATGCTCAAAACGCTTCCCAAATCCAGTCCCTCCCTGCAAAGCTGCCACCCTGGACCTGCCTGGACCCCTGCAGCAGTCTCCTGGTGGCTCCCTGCTTCTTGGTTGTCTGCCTTTTTCTGTTCCTCATACAGTGGCCGGGGGAGCCTGCACTAGTACCTTGGAAAGACTCTCTCCTTTTGGCACTAGACCCTGTCCTCTTGGGGGTGCCTATCCCCAATGTCCCACAGACAGAAGTGTCTTCTCTAGGCTCAGAGGCTGGCTCTGGCTCCTGGGAGAGGCAGGAAGGCTACCGGCCTGTGTGTGCCTGTTCATAAGCAGGCTGGGCTGGAGCAGTCAGGGAGGGCTTCCTGGAGGAGGTAGCACTTGCACTAAGGGCTGATCTAGATGGGCAGACAGGAGAAACATGGGAGATGGACAAAGAGCAGGAGACGAGATGGGCAGTGTGCCAGGAAAGGCAGTGAGTAGGCTGCATCGTCTTCTGCTTCTGAGGAAGCCATGCTTGGGGTTTCCCTGGGGTCCTGTGCCTTGGAAGCTGGACCTTTCAGCCCCACCTCTGTGACTTTGCATGTTACTAGCAGCTAAAAAGACTTCTCAGCACCCTTCCCAAGCACATTTCCCCAACCTGCCTCTGTCTAGCATAGTGACTCCCAATGTGGCCACCAGGCCAGTGGTGACATTGTTAGCAATGCAGCCCCCAGCCCTGCCCCAGACCCACAGAGTCAGAAATGCTGGGGACACAGCTCAGCAGTCAGGATTGTAACGCGTTCTGCGGGGGAGGCTGATACCCTGGGACGCTGAAATCCTCTGCTTAGCCCTGGGAATAGCCGGGACCCAGTGCCCCCTCCCCTCCCCCTGGCCTTGGGCCCCAGCCTCCCATACTCAGGGACATCTGACCGCTGAAGTGGCCTGGGCCGCACACAGGAGAACAGAGCCGCCTAACCCATGGATGCAGACACTCTGGAGGCAGTGGCAGAGGCTAGCTTCCTACTGCTGTGCCGGGCACACACCTGGATGGCCCTTCTAAAGCCACAGGCACTTAGAGCCAGAGGGAGTCAGAAACCGTGTGCTCTGACCCCTTCCAGGTTGCAGGGAGAACACAGAGGCCAAGGGGCTGAGCTACACCTGAACGCAGGTCTTGCAGCGCAGATGAGCAACCTGACAGGCAGTATCGTGGTCAACCAGGGGTGACGGTGCCTCCAGGGGACATCTGGCAATGTCTAAAGATGTTTTGGTTGTCACAACTCGGGAGTGAGTGCTATGGGCATCTTGTGGGGTTGAGGTGAATGCACCAAACACCCAACAGTGCACAGGACGTCCCCCCCGACCCAAAGTTATCTCACCCAAATACCCACAGGGCTGCCAGGTGTGGGGGCTCACACCTGCCATCGGAGCACTTTAGGAAGCCAAGGCAGGTGGATCGACTGAGCCCATAAGTTTGAGACCAGCCTGGGCAAACCATGGTGAAACCTGATCTCTACAAAAATTACAAAACAATCAGACAGGCATGGTGGCGTGTGCCTGTATTCCCACTCAGGAGGCTGGGATGGGAGGATGATTTGAGCCCGGGAGGTTGAGGCTGCAGCTAGCCATGATCGTGCCACGGCACCCCAGGCTGCGGGGCAGAGCGAGACCCTGCTTCAAAAAAAAAAAAAAAAAAATCCACAGGGTTAAGGTTGAGAAGCCTCCGTCTCCATGCAAGTTCTTGGGCCTCCAAGTCAGCTGTGGCCCAGGGAACCTGTAATTCCACCGAAGTGGATTCTGCCAGGGGCTCTTGGGTTCCCATCAAACTCTTAGCAAGGAAAGCTGCAATGCAGGCTGAAACGTACAGAGTAACTTACAATGTGGGCTGCTGAAACGTACAGAGTGTGATGGGCCCCCTGCAAGTCTGGCAGGCCCCACACGTTGCCACCCTCAACCTGGGACCCCCCAGAGGGCGAGTGGGCACACCCCATCCCGCCTGACAGGGAATGCCCCTCCTTCCCAGAAGGAGCTGGGCAGAAAACACTGCCCGCTGGACTCCCACCTGCTTGGGAGGAGCTGCTCTGAACCCCCGGCCCCGCCCTATCTCACCTCTTGCTCCCACTTGAGCACTCTGAATGGAGAAACTCCACAGAGCAGAATTATACATTCAACCTTGAGAAATTAGGCAGCCCCTCCCGGCTCCCGGCCCGGGCCCCTCCCTCCTCCAGCAAGCTGGTGAGCCGGGTTCCAAGAGCGGCTCATATTTAATAACGCAATTTATATTCCACTCTCAACATAAACTATTGTAAAGGCGCTCTAATGTAAAAATACATCTGGCTTGTCAATAGTTTATCTTCTGGATCTGCATCTAAATCCCTGGGCCTGTTTGACTTATGGCCGCACCACTGTCTAATGAATAAAAAGGTGCAAATTATAGGCCCGGCTTTAATGCTCATCATAAAATTAGACGATAGTTGCAAAAGCTGCATTCTCCTGCCCACAGCGCTGCGATGGCGAGCCATAAATAAAGTGTATTTAATGTATCCCAGGGCTGTGCAAACCCAGGAAACAGTGCGTTATTGCTCGGCCTTCGATGGGTCTGCCACAAGTTCAATGAAGTGATAACGGATCCATCATGTGAATTTATGTTAACTGTCTCCTTGCAAAGCCATGGCCTCAACACTGTAAATAGCCTACAATCCTTCCAGCAGGCCCGCCTGCCAATAAAACTGTCACTGCCAGCCTGGCAGCCAGCACCTTCAGGACAGGGGGAACAAGCCGTTCAGTTCTGGAGGCCAACCCGGGCTGCACCTCCCACCCTCCCGGCTCCGCCGTGGGGCCGGCAACTGCACGGGGCATGAATCTTCTTCCAAACAGAGCAGATCCCGATCACGGGGTCAGGAGAGGCCAGCTGCTATAGAAGGGTTTGCTCACGGCCCTGGCTGGTAGGGGACGGGGGCTGAGAAGGCGGCCATCTGCCTCGCCTGTGAGGAGCAGAGCCAGGAGCCCGGGCTGAGGACCCGGTGTGCCGGCTCTGCCTCTCTAGGATGGCAAGTTTGCCGTAGCAAACCCCAGGACACCCTCAGCACCTGGAAGCCACCAGTGACAGATTCATTATGTAGTCATTCATTCGTTCATTCATTCATTCATCATCATCATATCCTATTTAGCACTTCGTCTGTTGCAGGTCCTCTGTAGACGAGAAAAGGATGAGAAAACGAGGTACACAAGTATAAAATTAAGTCCTGGCCAGATGCAGTGGCTCACGCCTGTAATCCCAATACTTTGGGAGGCCAAGGCGGAAGGATCACTTGAGTATGGGGTTTCAAGACCCTGTCTCTACAACAAATACACAAATTAGCATGGTGGTGCTCACCCAAAGTCCCAGCTGCTCAGGAGGCCGAGGCAGGAGGATGGCTTGACCCCGGAGGTGGAGGCTGCAGTGAGCTACGATTGTACCACTGCCCTCTAGCCTAGGCAACAGACCGAGACCCTGTCTCAAAAGTAAATAAATAAGAATAAAATTAGGCTGGGCGTGCTGGCTCACACCTGTAATCCCAGCACTTTGGGAGGCCAAGGCGGGTGGATCACCTGAGGTCAGGAGTGTAAGACCAGCCTGGCCAACATAATGAAACCCCACCTCTACTAAAAATACAAAATATTAGCCAGGCATGGTGGCAGGTGCCTGTAAAGCTACTCAGGATGCTGAGGCAGGAGAATTGCTTGAACCCAGGAGGCGGAGGTTGCAGTGAGCTGAGATCGAGCCATTGCACTCCAGCCTGGATGATAGAACAAGACTCCATCTCAATCAATCAATCAATCAATCAAATAAAGTCATGCTAATGTCTATGTATATCAGAATTACAATGCTGTCTCCCTTCTCCGAAGCCCCAGGGCACAGGCCCTCACACCTGTGTCTCCAAGCGTGGGCGCTGGGACCCATGAAGGCGTGGCAATGTCATTCTATGGGTCAGCAGTCTTTTCCCGCGGCACAAAACAGAATAGAAAATGCAAGGGACGTGCATGTGGAGAAGGGGGAGCACCGTTTCTGAGAAGATGCACACAGGCCTGCGTCACGATGTAAAATGTGAAATCCATATTGTGCGCTGTCGACATAAAACTGGAGAAACACCTGACTACGGCAGTCATTTAGCAACCGACGCAGTTCCCGAGACGCCAGCTTTCCCAGCGCGCCAAAGCATCTGATGCTTCCGAGAAGTCCTCTAAATGCCCCTCCCTGCTGCGTATCTACCCTGGTCCCTCATCCCACAGAATCATGGCGTGGAGGAGGAGCATGGGTCCACGAGGGAGTGCCAGCTGTCCACACCCTCTATGTGAGTCCGGTCTCACACTGCTATAAAGAACTGCCTGAGACTGGGTTATTTATAAAGGAAAGAGGTTTAATGGACTCACAGTTCTGCATGGCTGGGGAGGCCTCAGGAAACTTACAGTCATGGTGGAAGGCGAGAGAGAAGCAAGGCACCCTCTTCACAAGGCAGCAGGAAGGAGAAGTGCCAAGCACAGGGGGAACAGCCTCTTATAAAAGCATCAGATCTCTTGGGAACTCACTATCATGAGAACAGCAGGGGGAAACCCACCCCTATGATCCAATCACCTCCCCCAGGTCTCTCTCAAAACCTGGGGATTACAATTCACGGCGGGGCTTGGGTGGAAACAAAATCTAACCATATCACCCTCCATGCCCTGGAGGTTCTGGGACTAAGCATTAAGGGGAAATTCTTCACCCCCTTTCTGAACTACTGTATGGGGGAGTCAGTTTTATAAGGTACAGTCTGCTAGGCCAGTGGTACACGTATGTAATTGATACCTAAGTGATACGTCCATTCAGGAAGCGTGCGCTAAACATGATTTTACTGACACGGTCGAAGGAAGTTTGGACACCACCAGGACCTGAGACCCACCCTCAGCCTTTGCCACCTGAAGGTGTGAGTGATGCTAGCGATGGAGGACAGTGCTCCACACTCACCCAAGACAGCGGGCCACCGTGCTTGGGGGCCACAGCCGGGGAAGATGGTGCCATCGATCTCCACATCTTCAGACAGCTCCTCCCTCCTGGAACCCCCCTCCGTGGCCCTGCCTTCCTCTTGGGTAAAGCGCTCAAAGCTACTCAGCTCCTGGCATCCCAAGCCTCAATCCGCCTCATTCCCCATGTCCCATACTCTCATGGGAGATGGGGGTCCCTTGACCCCACTGCCTCAACCTCGCCGGCGGTGGCCGCTGCCCGGATGGGAGCAGCAGTTTCACGGCGCTTGCTGCAGGGCGTACGAAAACACGCGGGCTTTGGAACAGAAAAGGGCACCCGGCCTGGAAACAGCCAAGAGGCAAGCAGAGCAGCAGGGGCTCGGTGAGACAGCCCCTCCAGCAGCAGCAAGGAACCTTCCAGAAGCCAGGCCTTCCTGAGTGGGCGTCAAAGGCTCCGTGTTAAAAACCTGCAACTGAACAGGCACCCAGGCTGGTGGCTTCATGGACACGTGGTCAGTGGAGTCACACAGGGCCTGGGGTGGACTGAATCATGGTCCCCTGAAAAGATGTCCCTGTCCTCATCCCTGGAACCTGTGAAGGTGGCTTTTATGGCAAAAAGGTGAGGGTGTTTGCAGGTGTGATTAAATCCAGGACTGCACTGGAGACGTTATGAGGATTATCTAGGGGGCCCTGAGTGTCACAGTGAGGATAATCCAATCAAAGCCAGTTTCTCAGAGGTGGACAGAGGGGGTTGTGACACACACAGGGGAGAGGCCCAGTGAGGATGGTGCAGAGAGTGACGATGCCAGCCCTGAGGCTGCAGTGAGCGGTCACAAGCTTGGGAAGCCAGAGGCCCCAGAGCTGGGAGAGGCAGGAAAGGGCCTTCCAGGAGCCTCTGCAGGGGGGCAGCCCTGCCCACACTCTGACGCTGAACTTCTGGCCTCCAGACTGTGGCAAAAGACATTTCTGTTTTTATTTTTATTTTTTGAGACAGGGTCTCACTCTGTCACCTGGGCTAGAGTGCAGTGGCAGGATCACAGCTCACTGCAGCCTCCATCTCCCAGGCTCAAGAGATCCTCCCGCCTCAGCCTCCCGCATAGCTGGGACCTCATGCACGTGCTACCGCACCCAGCTAATTTTGTTCTCTTGTTTTTGATTACCGCACCCAGCTAATTTTGTTCTCTTGTTTTTGATTCTTGTAGAGACAAGGTGTTACTATGTTGCCCAGGCTGGTCTTAGACTCCTGGGCTCAAGTGATCCTCCCGCCTCAGCCTCCCGAAATGCTAGGATTACAGGTGTGAGCCACCGCACCTGGCCGTGGGGCAGCTTGGTGACTGGCAGGCCCCGCGCTGTACTCCTAACAGGCTTTCTTTGAAGCACCGCCCTGTGATTTCCCAGCCCTGGCTCCATGTGGCTGGCAGGCTGCTCTCTCTGGGTCCGCTCTCCCCTCTGTCTCCAGCCTCAGCTTTGGAACTCAGCCTGGCCTCGGCCCTGAGGGAAACCACCGTGACCTTTCCTGATGGCTCAGTCCCGCTCTGGAGGCTGTGCCCTCCCTCTGCAAACCTCCTCCTCCCAGGCTCTCGCATCCTGTTCCTGGCAGCTCCTCCAACCAGCGGTCCCCGGCGACGCCTCTCCCCCGAGCTCCTCAGCGTCTTGGGCCTGCCCCTGTGGACAGGCTGTGGACAGGCTGTCCCTGCGGACGCCACGGTGCTGCGGACAGGCTGCTCCAGCTCAGCCCCGCCAGCTCACCTCCCCGCCATGCCGCAAGGTTCCCGCGGACTCACCCCGGACACCGCAGGCACCCACAGTGTGCCGCATGCTGGGCTCCAGGACAAACGCACAGGATGTTAACCTCTCTGGGCCGGTGGCTCTCAAACTCAGGGACAGAAAGGCTTGTGAGGAGGTAGTTGGGCCACCAACGTCTCTGGGCTCCGGTTCTGAAAACCGGGCACAGAGCCCAGCTGCCGGCCTCAGGGTGAGCTCCGTACGCTGGGCCACTCCTGCAGACGTGGCCCTGGCCTCCCCGGACGTGCCCGCTCACAGCAGAGCCGCCCTGTCGCCCGCACACGCTCACGTCAGGCACAGTTAGATGGCTGGAAACGTGGAAAGCACACGTTTAAAAATTCCCGCCAGGAATGGTGGAGCCCAGACTGAGAAACACTGCTCTCCACCCTTCCCCCACACAGCAGTGTGGACGGGTATCAACCCCAGTAACCTGCGTGCAGCGTGGCGTGTACACACCAGGTGCTCAATAAACACTCAGCAGCAGTTAGAAGCTTTTTTTCTTTTTTAAAAGACTCTTGCTCTGTTGCCCAGGCTGGAGTGCAGTGGCACAATCTCGGTTCACTGCAACCTCTACCTCCTGGGTTCTAGCGATTCTTCTGCCCCAGCCTCCTGGGTAGCTGGACTACAGGCACGCACCACCACGCCAGCTAATGTTTCTATTTTAGTAGAGACAGGGTTTCACCATGTTGGCCACGATGGTCTTGATCTCTTGACCTCATGATCCGCCTGCCTCAGCCTCCCAAAGTGCTGGGATTACAGGCATGAGCCACCGCGCCCCGCCTAGAAGCTCTTACATGTGCCTCATTTGGGCCTCAGCCCCTTGTCCCAGCCTGGGGAGCCCACTCTGGTCTCAGCAGTCAGTGGCCCCCACCCCTATAGGCTGCCCAGCAGGTAGGAGCCCCCTGCCTCCACCCGGCCCTCCCGACCCCTGGAGCCTGACTTTGAGGGAGGTGACCCAAGGGAGGCAACTGTGTCTCCTCTTGGGGTCAGCGAGCCCAAACAGAGCTCCTGAGCTCGGGTCCCCTGGGGCGACAGCTTTTTTGTTCCTCTGCCGCCACCCCTGGTGCCCCACCCACCCCACCCATTCCGATGGCCTGGATACTCCCTAATAATAGCAGTACTAAATCTTCCCGGCCAATTCTGCTCCATTTCTATAAATAATGTAGAATCTTTTTATTTACTGACAGGTTGTAAAAGTATCAGGGAGAATAATGTGAAATCAGGAGCCGCTGAATAATGCATGACGTTGGCCTCACTCCCTCTCCTGCGGGGCAAGGCCCCACCGCTCCTCCCTGCACTGCGCCCACCCAGCCGGGCCTCAGAAAGCCCAGGCTGCGGCCCCAGCACAGGTCCTCTGATTTGGCCTTCGTGGTTTGGTCTCCACGCGGACGTCTTCATGGGTGGGGTCTCTGGATCTGCACCTGCACTGATGTGGGTGCTCAAACCAGCCTCGCCAGCCCCCCCCCTCACACACAGAGATTTGCAAGGTCAGGGCCAGGTCTCCACTATGACCCCTTCCAGGCACACACAGACACAGACCCACAATCACACACAGACACAGAGACACACACATCATATACAAACACACAAAAACACACAGAGACACACAATGCACACAGACACAGAGACACACACAACACACAGACACACAGAGACATACAACACACAGACACACACTTATACACAGATGCATGTATCACACAGGAACACAACCACACACAACACACACAGACATATGCAACACAGGCTCACAACCACACAGACCCACACAACACACAGACCCACACAACAAAAAACTACACGCAGAGACATATACGCAACACACGGACATACAGCCACATGCAGAGACACACACAAAGACATCCATGCAACACATATGCGACCACAGATACACACACAGACATACGCAAAACCACACACAGTACACAGAAACACACGACTCACACAGACGTAAAACCACACATATAAAATCATACACAGAAACACACACCCACACACATATAAACACAACACGCATGCACAATCACACACAATCATACCTAGAAACAGACACACACAATAATGCACACACATATAAACGCACAACATACATGCACAACCATACACAGAAGCCGACAGGCACGATCACGCAGACACACAGAGTCCCTGCCCAGAGCCCACACTTCCTGTTTGCACATCTGTTTGATGATCCCAAAGCCCAGCGGGGCAGGGAGGGCCCACGGGGCCCGTGGGGCCTCTGGCGGTCACTGCCTGTTTTCTTGACTTTGAAGGAAGGAGCATTACTGATTCGTGGTGCCGGTGTCGCCGGGGGGGTGCAGGTGTTGGCAGTCAGCAGCTCTGTGTGGCTGTGACACAAGGTCCCTGCAGGAGGCCCCTGTGTTTGCGCCAGGTCTGCCCAGGGGCTGCTACGCGCCCAGTGTGACTTGGCAGGTCCCACTCCACAGGGCGCAGTTCCAGGGCACAGCGCCCCATAGCTAGGGGTGCAGTGGCCTGAGGCCCGGGGTCTGCCCCGGCCAGTCGTGACCTCTCAGCAGTATATGTATGTGTATATATATACTTTTTTTCTTTTTTTTTTTTTGAGACAGAATTTCGCTCTTGTTGCCCAGGCTGGAGTGCAATGGTGCGATCTCGGCTCAGTGCAACCTCTGCCTTCTTGGTTCAAGTGATTCTCCCATCTCAGCTTCCCGAGTAGCTGGGATTACAGGCATGTGCCGCCAAGCCCAGCTAATTTTGTATTTTTAATAGAAACAAGGTTTCTCCATGTTGGTCAGGCTGGTCTCGAACTCCCGACCTCAGGTGATCTGCCTGTCTCGGCCTCTCAAAGTGCTGGGATTACAGGTGTGAGCCACTGCGCTCAGCCTCCTCTCAGCAATATCAATGCTAATATTCATAATGACAACAGCAGCCCACACTCATGGGGCGCTCACCACCTGCCAGGGGCTCTTCTAGGAGCAAATCACATATTCCTAATTCACTCTTCCCCCAAACTCACCAGAATGTGCACTCTCCAAGTGTAGGTATCCTCGTCTGTTTCACCCTCTGCTGTGTCCCCCAGGCCCGAGGCAATGCTTGGCACATAGTAGGTGCTCAATAAACGTGTGCTAAGTACATGGGGCTTGGTACTGTCATATCTCCACTTTACAGGTAAAGAAAGGAGGCAGACGGCTTTGGAACTGGTCAGTTTATCCAGGGGCCTGCAGGGGCTTTTGAAAGCCCGCAAGGATGGGGGGTGTGACAGTAGGGACAAGCTACAAGCGCATCAGCAATTTCGTCTTCCTGAAGCTGGGGGGTATATGGGTGCTGGCTATAGTATTCTTTATACTTTTGGGAATGCATTACGTGTTTCAGTTAGACACTCTGAAGGCCACGGAGCCGCTGGGGACTGAACCCCCACTGGAGGCCCGCCTTCCATGTGCACAGAGCCCCACTTGGGGCGGCCTGAGAGGACTCCATGCTGGGGGGCCCAGCAGACCAGGCAGCCTCCCGTGAGTGCATGGTCAGAAGCGGACAGTAATGAAACCCCGGAGGGCTCCCCACAGCACCACGTACTTCACACGTGCACGTCTATAGGGCCACATCACATGTGTGCAGGCAGCAGATTGCACACACATGTATGAACGCAATACAGACATCACACATGCCACAGGTATGTGCAGACCCTTGCATCCTCACACACATGTACACACCACACACGCATACACGTGTGCACGTAATATATAACACACGGCACGTGCATACCCATCTGCCAACCACACACAAGTACTTACACAATGTACACACACGCATGTGCCACACACACGCTCCGCACCCAGAGGGACTTACAAACATACCACACGTGTGGATGCACACTCAGCATGTGTTGCACTCTACACGTGCACACACGCACCCACACACCCACACACGTCCCCTGTACAGGGCTCTTCAAGGACCACATAGAAAGTGACATCTCCTACCCGCCCAAGAACCTGGAGCTGGGCTGTAAAGTTAGCTTCTCTCTCTTCCCTCTGACACTGAAGTTGTAGGATCTGAAATGACTCCCTCAATCCTAACCATTTTACAGCTGGGGAAACTGAGGTCCGGGGTCATGCAAAGATCCACCTGATTATGCGGGAACACCATCAGTATTTGGCCATGTGTGGCCGTGTCCTGGGCAGCTCTCCCACGTGTTACCTCCATGTAGCCTCGCCACAGCCTCAGGAGGTGGCAGGGGTGTCCCCAGTCTACAGACAGCAGCAGGGCGCAGCCACTTGCCCACAGACAGCAATCAGAGATGGGGGACTGGACCCAGCCCAGCTGACAGGAGGCTGGCACACACCCCCTCCACCTGCTGCTCAGGAGAGACTGGGCTCCCGCTGCTCTGACCCCTGGGAGCTCTGCGACCCCTCAGGCCTCTGTGTCCCAAGTTCTGCCACTGCAAATCATGACATGCTAACACTCCTTCTGCACTTCCCCAGAGACACCTGAGTTCTTCACCTGCTCACTCCACATCACCCAATGCTCACCACCATCCTGGAACCCGTGCTCCCATCACGCCCATTTTGCAGATGAGAAAACTGAGGTACTGAGAGCCAACAGCACTCATCGGGGTCTGAACCGTGGAAACCTAGCTCTAGGATACCCCAGAATGCCCAGATGCGTTTTCACCAGGGTTCTCTCCCACACAGAATCACCTGGAAGCTGAGATTACACCAAGGCCTGCAGCCCCCACCCCCACCCCCACAATTCTGAACTTGGTCTGTGGGGTGGGTGAAGCCCAGACCCCAGGATTTTGTGATTCTAAGGGGCAGCCCCGGGTCTGTGGGGCTCATTTCCTTCCAGAAGCTTCACCCCTCCTTCTCTGTGGGCTGGAGGAGGAGGATCCCAGGGGAAGTTCCTGAATTTAAATCAGACCTTCGGGAGGGTGGAGAGGGACGTGTGTCTTCCCTCTGCATTTCAGCCCCAGAGCCCAGGGCCTCCAGTCCCCGGGGAAGCGGTGCAAAGGCGATGCAGGTGTAAGGCTGACGCACGTCCTTGAGAGGGGCCAGATGGCCGCTCAGTGGCAGGTGGTGCTTCCCTCGCCCTGGCGCTCCGGGGAGGCCCCAGGCTGAGTCAGAACCCGAAGGCTCCCTGCACGGAAGGTGACTTTGGAACTTCAGGAACTCCACGTGACAACTCCAGAAGCTGGTGGCAGCGGCGGGGGGCGGACAGAGAGAGGGCTCAGTCTCCAGATTTAGTCCTGTGACAAGCCCGTGCCAGCGGAGACCACAGGTTCCAGGCAGAGACCACGAGAGGAGATACCCGCGCCATGCCCTATGCCTGGCCCTTGGGGACGCATTGCCCGTGGGAGACGGCTCAGCTCCTGCATCAGCGAGTAGACACCGAGTGTCCCTCGAGCACTGGGGGTGGGAGTGGGGGTCGCAGCCTGAGCGCCCTGCTGTGTGGCCCCGGGCCCTGCAGTCTACCTCTCTGAGCTGCTATCTGCTTTGCCAAATGACAAAGGGGAGAAAAGCGTCTGCTTTGCCACAGGGCTGAGAGGAGGCATCTGAAGTCTTGTCCCAGTGTGTGGGAAATCAGGTCTCCCTCTCTTGTCCTCCCTCCAGGATTTCACAGAGGGGATGGGGGACAGGAGCAAGGGAGCTCCCTGGGGTGCTGGCCTGTCTCCTTTTCCATCCGCCCGTGCCACCCTGCCCACCCACCCGCTGGCGGGAGCCCCCATCTCTCCGTCCCCTGCTCTGCTTTCCACGCTTGCGCTCGCTCTCTCTGGACCTCTCTGTCCCTGCTTTCTCTGTCTGGGCTTCTTCCTCTGTCTCTCTCCGTGCCCATCTCATTCTCTGTCTCTTTGATGCTTTCTGTCTCTCTCTGACCTTCACAGGCTCCCTTCACACACCCCCATCTCACATACAGACAGGAAACAGGCGCCTCCAGCCCACAGCCCTGACCCGCGCTTCCCAGACACCGCCTCCCCGCCGCCAGCCTCGCCCACCACGGGTCAAGTCCCCACGGGGGCCTGTGGCCTCCCACTCGGGAAGCGTCCGGACATCCATCCTGCCCCGGTGTGGGGTCTTGAGAATGGCCTGGACGTCCTGAACGGAGCAGAAATCCCGCTCCTAATCAGTGGGAGGAGGAAGCTGCCCCTCCCAGCCAACCCATCTCTTCCGTGGCTCCGGGTGGTGGGCAGCCGCCTCTGGCAGAGCCCAGGCGCTGGGAGGTGATGGCAGGCACTGGAGCAGAGAGCACCCAGGACAGCGGCTCCTCCACCCAGCATGGAGCTAGACTTGGGTGCGGGGGTGGTGGGAGGGGCATGGAAACCGCCAGTGGGAGGTGTTTGGGCATTAAGATTGCAGCTGATCCACTCTGTGCAGGAGTTCAAGCCAGGGCCTGTCTGCACGGGGCCATGGCCGACACAGCTGCCCACTCCCAACTCCCCCCGCCTCAGTGCCTGGGCAGCAGGGAGAGGCTGAGCGCGCAGGAGACAGTGTTATCCTCCTGCCCCGCCAGGCTTGGGGAGCTGGGGAGGAGACGGGCGGGGCAGGAGAGGAACAGCCCGGTGACGTCCTCCCTCCTGCCCACGGGGTCCCATTGAGTTTTCCTACATGAAGTGTGGGCTGTGGATGAGCTGGACAGACTGAGGCTGGGAACAGGCTACCTGGGGCTGAAGCTCTCATTAGCCTTGTTCATATCCGAGAGAAGGTGCTAGAAGCAGCAAGCTCAGGAGAAGAAAGGAGAAAAACTCCCAGAGCATCTTGAGGCTCAGAGGACATACCAGCCAGGGAACAGGGCTGCGGGGCCTGCAGGCCAGGGGAACTCAGGCTGCCGACATCCCCATGGAGCCCTTCTGTGGGGGGCTGGCTGGTTTCCCTCTCTCCCCATCGCTGGGCTGGCTCTGCTCCAGGGCAGCCTGGGAACAGGGCAGAGCCAGGGCAGGGTGGGCGGGCGCCAGGAGGAAGCCAGGAGGAGGCAGGCGGGATGATTTAGGAGCTGTTCTAGGCAGGCCCCTGGAGAGCATGGGCAAGGGAGGGCGGACGTGACAGAGGGAGGGAGCATTTGTTCAGGGTGAGTCAAAAGATGCAAAGGGCTTTCTTGGGAGGCCTGGAGAGAAAGGGAGGTCTGGAGCCACCAGGGCCAGGGCTGGCATGGTGCCCGGCCAAAGCCAGAGCTTCAGAGCTGGGCGCTGGCCGCTGGGAGGGTGTTTCCAGGCAGCAAACATGCCAGCCTGTGTCCAGCATGGCCAGACCTGGAGGCTCAGAGATGATGCCCCTTTGCATCTCTGCTCCACACTTGGCAGCCTGGGCCCACTCTCAGGCCTTGGTGTGCCCAGCTGTGAAATGGGAGAATCTGATGGCCCTTCTCACATGAGGAGCCTGGCACACAGCAGCGCTGATCATCTTACCTGCTGTTTCTCCCTCCTTTGTTTTTCTGAGTCAGAATCTCATTCTGTTTTGCCCAGGCTGCAGTGCCTTGTGCGATCTCGGCTCACTGCAACCTCCGCCTCCCTGGTTGAAGTGATTCTCCTGCCTCAGCCTCCCAAGTGGCTGGGACTACAGGCCCATGCCAAAATATCTGGCTAATTTTTTTTTTTTTTTGTAATTTAGTGGAGATAGGGTTTCACTGTGTTGGCCAGGGTGGTCTCGAACTTCTGACCTTGTGACCCACCCGCCTCATCCTCCCAAAGTGCTGGGATTACAGGTGTGAGCCACTGCGCCCAGCCTTCTCCCTCCTTTTTAACACGCTCAGCAGACGCCACTGTCCTGAAGCCTCAGCAGCTTGGGACTTGGATTTTTCTAGGTCTGGTATAGATTTTACTTGTCCATTCGGTTCCATTCCATTCCCAGGGATTCAGGGTAATGTTCAGGTCCTCAGCCCGCCATGCAGGGCCTGCCCCAGCTTGCCCTGGACCCTCCTTCCTGTTCATCCCCAGCCTGGTATCTAGACGCCCCAGCATACAACCTGCCTCTCTCTAGGTGTCCCAGCTTCTGCCCGCCCTACCATCCACCACTCGCCCCATTCCCCTCATCAAGAATGCCCAGGTGTTTCCCTCTGCAGGCCTAATGCCTATATGTCCTTGTCCTTCAAGGCCCAACTCAATTGCCACCTCCTCTAGGGAGACTTCCCTGGATGCCTCTAGCCTGCCCCATGGGGCTTCCACAGTGCTTCCTCCAGACCATTCATCCATCCCAAGTCTAGGCCAATTTTTGAGCCAGAAACCATGTGCCCAAGAAGCCAGGGCTGGCATGGAGGGGGATGCCCGAGAAAGGCTGGAATTCTGCAGGCAGCAGGAATGTGAGAAGAAAGGTTTGCTCTGCTGTAGAAAAAGAGACGCTTTTGGGGGAGACGGACGGGGCTTCTGCTCCAGCGAAGACCAACGGGCTAACACGAATCCCCAGGGCTTTCAGAGGGAGAAGACCCTGGCTCCCAGCAGGGCCTGGAATCTCAAGGTGATCTTGCAGACAGGAGTGGGAAGGTGGGGGCTGCAGCCCATCCAGGACTAAACCAGCGACCCCGCAAATGGGCACAGGGGAGCGTCCATAAGGCAGAGCCCCCTCGGGCCGCTCATCTGAGGAATCACTCCAATGATCTGCTTTAAAGTGACGCTCAAAGCCCGACCGTCCTCTTCCTGTGAACATCACAGAAGCCAGCCCCCAACCTCCCCGATTATTTGAGAATTCTCCCTCTACACCCATCAAATTAGAGCAGCGTCCAGCAGGGCTGCACCAGCACCGACAGGTATTAAACTTTAATGAACACTAATGGCTTTGCCCTACTTTGTGAGTGCCAGGCCTACATTTATGAACATTTAATTTCTCGGGCCTTGACCTCGCTCCCTCCCCGGCTGCCGGCCCCTGGCTGCCTCCCACCCCCCAGCTCCGCCTCTCCTGGGCAGACGTTGGTGTTTTTCATCAGCAGTCAGGCTGAGCCTTCCCTGACCCCCGACAGCCCAGCCCGAATGTCCATTCTCCCAGGGGGTCAACAGCCTGGAGGCCAGCAGCAAGCCAGAACAGTATCCCCGCCCAGTGACCAGCGGCCCGGCACTCCCAGGCAGATGGGAAGTGTCCTGTGGGCCCCCGAGGGGTGCACTCCACGCTGCCTGCAGGCCTTGCCCCAGGACGCCCGGAGCTCCCCAGGCCCACCCCGCCCCAGTGGGCCTACATCAGGACTGCAGGGCACAGGCTGGCGGCCAAACCCCTGCTGCCCCCTGGTGGCGAAAAGGCCCACCTGCCCACTGGGGGGACCCCAAGCCCCCAGGTCCAGCCCAGCCACCAGGCTGGGGGGCAGTGGGGAATAGACAGAGGGGGCCTGAGCAGGGCACCTCACTCTGGACTAGACTCCTAGAAGATTAGAGCCCTGGACTGCCTGCTGCCTCCTGGGTGTAAGTCCCTTGCCTTTGGAGACTGGGATGGTACCAAAATCACACAGGAGCCGGAGGACTGTTCCAGAAGTTTTCGGACCTATCTCAGTCAGGAATAGGTAGCTCTTTGTGACTCAGCAGTAGTCTCTGCAAAATGAAGCTAGCAAAACACCCTCCCAGCTGCTTCCCACCCCTTCAGCTCCGGGGGATGGAGGCAATACCAGAGGCATTTATTAAGTACCTACTGCCTGCCGGGTACTGGACGGAGCTGTAAGGACATCAGACATTTCTGCTATTGGGATTCAAGGGGATGGTGCATCCACCACAGACACCAGGTCATTTGGGCTGGGAGCCCTGGGAGCTTGTGGCCTCTGGCCTCCCTGCAGCTCTTCTCTTGCCAGAGGCCTCAGACAGCCCAAAGTTCACAAATTTTGTGTCCCTGCCTTCCTTTCCTTGAGACAGGGTCTTGCTGTGTTGCCTAGGCTGGAGTGAAGTGGCTTAATCACAGTTCATTGCAGCCTTGACCTGCTGGCCTCAAGCAATCCTCCCACTTCAGCCTCCCAAAGTGCTGGGATTACAGGCATGCAGCACTGTGCCTGGCTCAGTTTCCCTTCTGACCTCCAAGAGGCAGCTGCCTGTGAGAAGCAATGACTGCAGACACCGCACCAGCAGCCTTGGCAGGGGCTCTAGCTGATCCTCCTCCCTCTGACCAGCCTCTGGTCCTTATCTGAGGGAGGAGGCCAAGCCCAAAGAGGCAGGGAATGGATAAGAGGAACCCAGGCTCCACCCAGCCACATTAGGATTCCCTTGCCCAGAGTCATGCACTGTGCCTCTGGGTAGATGGAGAGGTCTCGTAGGGCATCCCTGCACATTCAGGGTCAGCCAGCCTGACCCCAACCGCCTTTCCGCCTCTCCAGCCTCAGGCTCCATCTTTCCTGAGGCAACGCTCCCTAAGAGTAAAGGAGGCGGCCAGGCGCAGTGGCTCACGCCTGTAATCCCAGCACTTTGGGAGGCCAAGGCAGGTGGATCACCAGGGGTCAGGAGTTCGAGACCAGCCTGGCTAATCTGGTGAAACCCCGTTTCTACTAAAAATATAAAAAATTAGCTGGGTGTGGTTGCGGAGGTGTCTGTAGTCCCAGCTACTGGGGAGGCTGAGGCAGGAGAATCACTTGAACCCAGGAGGCGGAGGTTGCAGTGAGCCGAGATCACACCATTGCACTTCAGCCTGGGCGACATAGGAAGACTCTGTGTCAAAAAAAAAAAAAAAAAAAAGAAAGAAAGAAAGAAAAAGAAAAGAGTTAAGGAGGCTGGGCTTCTGGGTTCCAGACCCTTCCACATGTCCTGGCTGTGATATGTGGCTGGCCTTCAGCTTCCTCACCTGTGATACGGAGACAGTGGGAGACCCTACACCCCAGTAGGATTGCCTGATAAAATACACGACGCCCAGTGAAACTTCAATCCCAGATAAACAACAAATACCTTCTTCAGTATAACAGCTTTAATATATAACCCTCGTGCCCTATGATGCCATGTAAGGCGCACAGTTGGGTGCGCTTTGGCATACTCATAGCACTGGGCAGCTACTCGCCACAGTTAATGTCAGGCTGTATGGACCACTCCAGAGAGCTCCATGTCCATCAGTGGCCATGCTCCCAGCCCCTCCCCAGCCTGAAGCCACAGATGTTTTAAGAACGTTAAGTATAGCCTAACTATTGCATGGGGCATGCTCACACTAAAAGGTAGTTGTTGTTTCTCTAAAGTTGACATTTAACTAGGTGCCCCATTTTTTTTCTTTCTGAATCTGGCGGCTCGCCCTGCCAGGCCTGCTGCAGGCCTGAAAGGAGTCCGCTGCGTGCGCATCGTCGATGCTGGGTGCCACCGTCCTGTTCTCAGTATTCATATTACCGTTGTTTGAGATCCTCCAGAAGCAGATCCCAGGACAAGGATCAAGGGCAGGGAGCTGATTTGGGAGGGAATCCCGGGAAGGGAGGGAGTGGGGAGTAAGGCTGGGAAGGAAACCTCCAGGGGCCACGCTGAACAGGCCAGGTGGGGTCCCTGGGAGAGAAGAGTTCCCAGGAAGGACAGGGATGATGGAGAGGTATCCACCAGCACCTTCCCTTCTTGGGCGGGAGTGACTCCCGGGGACACCCACCTCCTGGCACGTAAGTTGCAGCCTGCATGAGCCGGGGGCAGCCCGGGAACAGGTTCCAGCATGGAAGCCCAGAAGCCACCAGGTTCTACAGAGCCATCTGCAGGTGAGCTCCGAGACCAACGGGGGACATGTGGGTGTGGCCCCACAAGCATCTGCTACAGAGAGCCTGGGCACACATGTCAGCTTGAATAGTGTCCCGCCCCACCCCCGATTCACATCCCCCTGGAACCTGTGAATGGGGTCTTGCTTAGAAACAGGGTCTCTGCAGATGGCATCAGGTGGAAATGTGGGTATATATTAAATATACCCACATTTATAAGGACGGCCGGTGTCCTTATAACATGAGGGGAATTGAGAGACAGTCACAGGGGAAAGACGGTCATGTGATGACTGCAGACACTGAAGTGATGCTGCCACAAGCCAAGGAATGCTGAAGCCACCAGAGGCTGGAAGAGCAGGAGGCATGGCTGGCTGGACCTGCCAGGCAGAGTGTGGCCCTGCCGACCCCTTGATTTGGGACTTCTGGCCTCCAGAACTGCAGGAAAAGAAACCTTTCAGCCCCCTGGTTTGTGGTACTTTGTTACCACAGCCACAGGGGACAAATACAGCTAGTCACTACCGTTCTGTGCCTCAGTTTACCCAACTGACAAAAGAGGTAAAAAAGCCTGCTTCTTAGGTGGGTGCATGTGACATGCATTAATGCCTGAATGTGTTTGCACACTACCTGGAATGTCACAGCTCCGTGCCGTGGGGGCTGCTGCAACCATTCTTGCTGCTGCTGTGGATCTGCCCTGATCCATCCTGGCCCTTTCTGAGGGGTGCTGGGGCTGCCAGCTGGGGGGCCTTGGGAGCTGACAGCAACAAACCAGCTAAGCAGCCCCAGCCAAGGAGGCTGGCGCCTTGTCCTGTCAACTCCTAGGGCGGGCAGTGGGGCCGGGAAGGCGCTGCAGTAGAGCGGACCGCTATCATTCCCTGCAGTGCCCGGCCCCTCTGCTCGGCCCAGCCCAGAGCCTGTCTTTCCGCCAGCATGACGCAGCTCCAAAGTGCAGACACAAAAATGTAATGTCATAACATTCGCAGTCCAATAACCTTTGCTTCAGGAGACGGCTCCGGCTGTCAGAGGAGCCGGGAGGTAAATATTTCAGCAGCGAGGCCAGCGTGAGGTTCGGGCTGGGGCCAGGCTCCCAGAGCTGGGCGGAGGGGGATGAGGTGGGGGTGCAGGAGCACTAGCGTCCAGGCTCACCCCATTTAAAATATCCGCACAGTAAATCCAAGGCGAGTGAGCAGGAGAGGCCAGAGCCAGGATGAAATATGAGCGGACATAATGCCTGACGCCTTTATTGTTCTGAAATGCCTTCCAACAAGTTATGGGACCACAGCTTGACCCTAACCCATCATATTGTTATATGGCAGGACACAAAGCTAGCTCTTAGAATTAGGGCTCAAAGGGGGACGAGCTGCCCTGGTCAGGCCACAGCCCTGGGGGGCACGCGGTGCCCCCCACTTAGCAGGAATCTGACCCTGATCTTGTTACCAGAAACCAAAGGAGGCCCCGTCCCTGTCTGCTGCTGGACAACTCCTCCTGGTCATGTGAATGATGACCCCACCCCAACGTCAGCAGAGCTGTGCCCCTGACCGCACAAAGCTACAGGCCATGAGTGTTTTGGAGTACCTACTGCGTGCCAGTGACTGTCCCAGATTTTGGGGACACAGAAGTATGTATAAGAAGACAGAGTTCCTTTTGCATGACTATTATGTATTCATCATAACTACAAATAAATCATCTTATAAACAGATGAATAAGTAATCTGCGCTTTCTAGGCCTGACGTGCAGCTGAATCCCAGCCGAGGCCCAGGGACGGCTGCTGGCACGTTCTTCTCTCTCTCTTTCTGTCCCTTCTCTGGCTTCAGTCACACCTCAGTTTCCCCTTGAGTAAAACAAGACAAAGAGCCTGACTCCACAGGGTCTACGTAAGACCTCAGTGCCCAGATCCACTAAGCGTGGGCCCACCTGCCACGCAGCTGTTTGCCAGTGACACCCCTCCCTGGGCCTCAGTTTGCTTCTCTATTAAATGGGGGCAATACTAGCACCTGCTTGGCAGGCTTGCGGGGATTCAATGGGTTCAGGTAAAGGGCTCCAAGCAGGAAGGGTCTCAGTGATGTGTTAGGATTATTCTTCTGTAAGTGGAAGAGACGGTCTTGGGGGCTCAGCTTTGAGGGCAGGAGATTGTTCTCTCTGCTTCAGGCTTTCTAGGACAGTGACACATGGTGGGAGGGATGGAGGACGGAAGCAGAGACATGGCCATAGCAAGACGCATTGCATACCCAGGTTTACACCACCTGCATGCAAACCAGATGAAAATAACATGTGACCCCCATCCTCAGCCCCTGCTATGGCCCTAGCAGCTGCTTTTTTTTTTTTGGACGGAGTCTCACTCTGTCGCCCAGGCTGGAGTGCAGTGGTGCGATCTCAGCTCACTGCAACCTCCACCTCCTGGGTTCAAGTGATTCTCCTGCCTCAGCCTCCTGAGTAGCTGGGACTACAGGTGCCCACCACCACACCCAGCTAATTTTTGTATTTTTAGTAGAGATGGGGTTTCACCATCTTGGCCAGGCTGGAATCGAACTCCTGACCTCAGGTGATCCACCCACCTTGGCCTCCCAAAGTGCTGGGATAACAGGCGTGAGCCACCAGCCCTGGCCCCTAGCAGCTTCTTAATGATCAGACATGAAGCCCAACACCTTTATTGTTCTGAAATGCTCTACCAGAAGGCCTCAGACGCTGCCTGGCCCCCATTGCTGGCCAGTCCCTTCTCTCCCCAGGACCTGGCTGGGGGGCTTCAGAGCCTGAGCCCCTTTTCTCGCTCAATGAGGGCCATTCCATGGTTCAGAGATTACCTTGGACATCGTGCAACAGTTCTCTCTCTCTTGTTTTCCCTGATGATAATGTTCCCGAAGAAGACTTCCCTACCTTGTAGGATTCGGGACACCTATGACTCTGCCCGGGATTCTCCATCTAAGCACAACCTCATCTCCTGTCACTTGTCCTGGCTCAACCCAACCCCAATGCAGAGCCACCAGCTGCCCCACTCCTTCATCGACAGTCAGAACTGAGTCAAGGGAAGGAAAGAAGCCCAGATGTTGCCTGCTGTTTCTTCCCTTCCTCCCTCCCTTCCTTTCTTCCTTCCTTCCCATCTATCCACCCGTCCACCCATCTATCCACCTACCCACCCATCCATCTGTTATCTATCCACCCATCCATCCACCCATGGATCCACTCACCCATCTACCCATCCATCCATCCCTTCATCCATCCATCCATCCACCCACCCATCACCCACCTATTCACTCACCAATCCATCCATCCATCCATCAATCCCACTATCCAATCATCCAATCACCCATCCATGCAAATATCCACCCAACCATTTTCATTCACCCATTTGTCTAGCCAATAAGTACTTACCTACTCTCTACCAAGCACTGTCCCTAATGTGTTCTGGTGACACAGAGTGAACTACACGGATGAACGAGCTCTCACAAAGCTTATGTTCTAACCAAGGGAGAGAAAGAGATTTTTAAAAGAAGAAAATCAATGAACAGGACAGCTTTGGATAGTTGGTGGTAAGTAAGAGGAAGAAAGCAGCCCAAGGTAACATGAGAGCAGGTGACGTCCTGGAGGAGAGGGGCCACCAGGTCAGATGATCCTGGAAAGTCTCACTGAGGAGGTGACCTTTGAGCTAAGGCCTGAAGGTCGGGAAGAAGCCAGTCCTACAAAGTTCTGTGGAAAGAGCATTGCAGCCTGAAGGGATAGCAGGTGCAAAGGTCCTGGGGCAGGACCACAGAGCAGGGGCCACAAGGGCTCCAGCATGAGTTGGGGGTTGAGCCAGGGGACTAGGAGGGAGGCTGGGGCCAGACCTTGCAGTGCTCCCAGCATTCCACAGGCTGTGGCAAATGTCAAGGCGCCAGGGAGGTGGGGGGCTCTGGGGAGTCACTGGGTGTGAGACTCAGAAAGGACCTGGGGCTGGAACATGGGTACAGGGGACTCCCCCGCTCCTTAGGCCTGGTGTCTTCGTGCATAGCCCCCTGTGTGGGACTCTGGTACCTGTGGCATCTGGGCTGGAAGGGCCATCCACGAACCACGGCAGTTGGGCAGTGGCCAGGGCACCCACTGTCCCTCCCTTCTCTCCTTTAAGTGGTTCCTGAGAACCTCACATTCAAATTGTTAAGAACTCAGAGAGCTGGTGCTAGAAGGCCCGGGGTGATGCTGTGTGGCCCCAGGGAGCCCCAGAACCTTCCGAGGGAGCTGTCCAGTTGTCCCTTCCAAAGTCCACCCAGCCAAAGCCAGGAGCGGGGCTGCCCGAAGAGGCATCGAAGAAATAGTACCCGGGCGCCCTCCCTCCCCTCCAGCACCCATACGGTAAAATCTGGTAACAACTCCAGGAGAAGCCTCTGGAAGGAGTGTCCCAGAGGGCAGCGTGGGTTGGGGGCTGTTTCCAGCACTCACTAAGTGGGGTCACCTTTCCTGACCACCGACTCCGGCCAGCCTCCTTCTAAGGCGTTTCACGCACAGGTGTGCTCAACACTCAGGTCACAAAACTTAGGCCCAGAGAGGGTTTAGCATCTCCTGAAGGTCACACAGCCGACACAGCTGGGACCAGAAGCCATACTCTGAGGCCCCACAATGACAATGACGACGAGGATGACAGCCACAGATCCCACTTCTGTGGCACTAGGTGCCCAGCTGCCATACATAGCCCGTCATGGCAACAGCTCCACTTACAATGACAAGCCCCTGTGAGTTAGGTCATCGTCGTCATTTGAGACGGAATCTTGCTCTGTCTCCCAGGCTGGAGTTCAATGGCACAACTGCAGCTCACTACAACTTCTGCCTCCCAGGTGCAAGTGATTTTACAGGCACCTGCCACCACACCCAGCTAATTTTGTATTTTTAGTAGAGACGGGGTTTCGTCATGTTGGCCAGGCTGGTCTCGAACTCCTGACCTCAGGTGATCCACTCGCCTTGGCCTCCCAAAGTGCTGGGATCACAGGCGTGAGCCACCGCGCCTGGCCCTTATCATTATTATTATTATTATCTCATTTTGCCTATGGGGAAACTGAGGTAAGACGCGGCAAGAGACTTATTCACGTGTGCGGTAAGATGGCGCAGCCAGGTTTGATCCAGGCGGCATCTGGCTCTCCCGCTAGAGCCAACCGTCCATCCTGGTGTCAGGCAGGCAGGCAGGACGTACTACGCCAGGCACCTGTCACAATGTCAGGGCCTGTTTGGCTCTGCTGGCCGCAGCACTGAGCCCAAATAGGGGAAAGGCACGTGGGAGGGTTCCACCTGAGCCACGAGGTTTAAACAGCGTGAAAGGGGGTGGTGGTCTCTGAGCCAGTGTCCCCTCAACTCTGACCTGTCACAGAGAGATCTTGACCAGAAAGAAGGGCCACTGTCCCATGGCCACGGGAGGCCCCGACAGCCCTACAGAGTGACACCCACCCTGGGTGTACCCTCGGGGAATGAGAGTTCGCCCCCAGCCACCCCTCCCCCACAGGGCTTGAGCCAGCCCTGAAAACACCCCACGGCCCCCTCCCTAGGTTCAGGGCCATGCGGCCCCGTCTGGAGCTGGAGCTGGAGCCGGAGCCGTCCTGGCCCAGGGTCACTCGCGGACATTCTTAATGGCCCCCTCCCCTGTCCAGCTCTGTCTCCACCAGAGTGATGTATGACCCCATTACCGCCGAGGCCTCGGAAGGGCTCCAGGATGGACGGCCAGCCGCCTCACGAGAGCGGGGAGGCAAAAACACGTGCAGGTGAAAAATGAACTTCATCAGACTCCCCGGGTCTCATTACCATCCGTCAGCAGCCAGGCCGGCCCTGGGGGCCTCGGGACTTGCCGGGCTCGGAGGCTGCGGACCCCTCCTCCACCTGGGCTCCATCCCAGACACGGCCTCCACTTGGCCTCCTGTCCTGCTCCCCAGGGACCCCAAGAAGGAGCCGTCTGCCATGGGTAGTGGTGGGAGGCAGGTGTTTCCCATCCAGCCTGGACCCTGTGTGGCCGTGAGTCTCTGTGCAGGCGTCTGTCCCCCTCTGCATGGTGACCCCAATAGTAGGGGCCACACCACGCTCTTCTGGAAGTCCTGGCCTCATAGACAGATGGCATCAGGGGCAAAGGGCAGCAGAGAGGAGCCCTGGCTGCGCCCGGGCCAGAGACGCACAGAGACGCGCCTCCCCCTCCTCCCATCCTCCTGCCCCGGACAAGCAGCCACAGGCTGCAGGCACCCACCCCAAAACACCTGCTGTGGGTGTCCTGCCCCGGGCACCTCTCCCAAGCCCCGTGTGGCTGAGCCCAGAGTGGCACAAAGGGCTTCCTTGGCGAGAACAGGCTTGTCTCCCGACTGGCAGAGCAGCAGGGCCCGGGGTAGGGGACAGGGAGCCAGGGAGACTTTTACGACTGGAAGCGTTTCTGAAAGCATCTGGCTGAGGCAAGGCCAGGGTGGGCGGCCAGGTGTGCCCAGCAGGCTCACCTGCTGGGTCTGCGGCAGGCTGGATGCGAGGCCAGAACTCCCACCTGCCCAGCTGCTTGCCTGAGGCCCCCAGGGTACAGAAGCGCCCAGCAAGATTCGGACAGGCCTGCTCTGTGCGTCCCCCCAGCATCCTGCGCCGGAGGATCTGCCTCCCGTCCTCCACGCCTCCATCCACGCCTGGTCTCCCTCAGGAGAGCCTGGACTTCATTAGCTGGAGCTCCTCAAGGTCCCTGAAGAGCAGGGCTAGGCGGCATCCAGAACATTCCACCACATGCCTGGCTGTGAGTTCCCAGCCCTTCTGTGGGCCCAGCCGCCGCCTGCACAGGTCCCAGCTTGCAGGAGAAGGGAAAGTGAGGCCCAGGAGACAGGGGATGGTAAAGGAAACCTCCCTCACAATGACAGTCGGCACCACGGGGACAGGCTGGTGCCGCGCACACTGTGGGACCCTGACACGTCTAGCGAGGTCTGGTTTTGGCGGTTTCCTTGGGCCCGTTTGTCGATGTGGAAATGAAAGCTCAGAGAGGTCAAGAGAGTGGTCTGAGGTCACACAGCGAGTAACCAGCAGAGGTGGGAGGAAGCTGGAGCCCCTGTCTCATCTTCCATGCTACGGGCAAGGAGGAGGCTCTCCAGCCTGCCCAGGACAGGCCGCTCACCAGTCGGCCACATCCACAAAGAGCAAGGCATGTGTCTGTTTCTTGCTCCTCTCAGAGAGGGTCTCGGGGGGCCCCATCAGGAAGTATGGGCTGGGCGGTCACCTGCCTGTGTTCACAAAGCACCTCCCCCTCCTCTGAGTCTGTCCCCTCCATAAGGGGTGTGGCTCTGCGTGCACAGCAGGGCCTGAGGGTGGAGGAGGCGGCGCTCTGTGGAGCAGCCTGGAAAAAGGAGGCTCTGCCGTGTGGACGTGACGTTGATCTGAAGCGGACTCTGGAGGGAAAGCCAAAGAGGATCTGAAGCAGACTCAGGGGTGGCGGCCACGCCCCTACGAGGACGGCCAAGGACACAACCCCGTGGCCCCCATGCCGCCGGCCCAGAGACAGTGGCTCTGACGTCAGCCTCCGCAGGGAAGAGGCATGTGTGGCCCTCCCACCCTTGGCTAGGTGACCTCCTGCCTTCATGGGGCCCCTTAGTGGTAGACCCCTCACCTCTGCCGGGCTCAGCCACCGTCACCATCCGCCACAGTCTCCTCCTGGCCTCTCTCTCCCCCCTAAGCAGACTGACACCCATGAGGCAATTAGAGGGAGGCAGGAAGAGTCTACTGTGGTTGGCCTCTGAGGAAACTCATGGTCCCCAGGATGGCCTGGAGGAGGAGGAGGAGGAGTGTCAGAGAGAAAGAGAGACACGCAGGGGCGTGTATGTGTGTGCGTGCGCACATGTGTGTGTGTGTGTGCTGGGAGCTCTGCGTGTATGCTCAAGTGTGTGACAGATGGTATGTATATGTGAATTTGTGTGATTTATGTACAGACCCTCTGTGTGTGTGTGTGTGTGTGTGTGCATGTGTGGGCATATGTGTGCTGTGTGTATGCAGCTATTAGGTGTAGGCATGTGTTACAGTGTGTGTGCACTGAGGACTGTATGTGCAAGTTTGCGCACATGTATGTGTGCTGGGAGCTGTGTGTATGCTCATGTGACAGTCTGTGTGTGCATGTGAATATGTGTGTTTACGCACAGAGGGCTGCTTGTGGATGTGTGTGCACAAATGTGCACTGTGTGTGTGCAGGTGTCTACTGTATATATGTATGTGTTTGTGTCAGGAGCTGTGTGTGGGTGGCCAGGCATGTTTGCACACTAAGGGCTCTGTGAGTGCACATGTGTGTGTGCACAGGAATGTGCATGTTGTGGGTGTGCATGTGTGGGTGCAAATGTGTATGCAGATGTGTGCAGGAGTGTGTGCATGTGTGTGCACCTGTAGGTTTGTATGCACATGCATACGTATGTGCAGGAGTGTGTGCATGCATGTTTTGTGCACGTGTGCATCTGTGCATGCACGAGTGTGTGCACAGGTGTGTGTGCATGTGTGTGCGTGACTGCACATGTGTTGTATGTTCATGTGTGTGCAGGAGTGTGTGAGCCTGTAGGAGTGTGTGTGCATGTGTGTGTGCACGTGTGCATGTGCACGTGTTGTGTGCATGTATGCATGCATGTGTGCATGTATTGTATGTGTAAAAGTGTGTGCACACTGCATGTGTTGTGTGTATGCATGTGTGTGCATGAGTGCATGGGTTTTGTGTGTGCATGGGTGTGTGCACGTGTTGTGTGTGCATGAGTGTGTGCACATGTGTTGTGTGTGCACATGTGTTCTCTGTGTATGTGTGTGCACGTGTGTGCATGTGTGTATGAGTGTGTGTGTGTTGTTTGCATGTGTGCCCGTGTGTGCACGTTTGTGTGCATGAGTGTGTGTGCACATGTGTTGTGTGTGCACATGTGTTCTCTGTGTATGTGTGTGCACGTGTGTGCATGTGTGTATGAGTGTGTGTGTGTTGTTTGCATGTGTGCCCGTGTGTGCACGTTTGTGTGCATGAGTGTGTGTGCACATGTGTTGTGTGTGCATGTGTGTGTGCATATGCCTGTGCGTGCGTGTGCATGTGTGAGGTGCCCTGCTTCCAATGGACTGGGGCTTCTGTGCGGTTCTGTTACTTGGCAGCACTCTGTATCTGGATCTGTTTCCCTGCTCCCCGTTCTGTGCCTCCCATTCACCCAGCACCCCTGGGTGTGGGCTCCCAATCTAGGCACAGGCAGTTACCCTGTTTTCAAGGGCTCTGCTGTCTCATTGAGAAAGTGAGGGGCAGGCCATGTCCATCTTCCCAGGTTCCCTCCCAGCTGTGTGACTGGGAGCGATTTTATCCAATTCTACACATTGCAGGGACAGTGGGTCACCATGTGGCCTCTGAGACAGAGGAGCCCTCATCCAGGGCCTGTGGACCTGATTAGCCTGATGTGGGAAGCAAATCCTGTCCCAGAGAGTCTGGTGAATACAGGGGGCCATCCCTGCCCCCACCTCAGTCAGAGTTTGCAAGTAAAGGAAGGGCCCCGACACCAAGATAAGGGTGGGCTAGTGAGTGACCGGGTAGAAGATCAGGCAGGGGAGGCGGCCCTTGAGGGCTGCCTGTGCGAGCCCCAGGCCCCAGCTGCGCTGTGTGGCCAGGAGATAACCACATTGCGTGGGGGTGGCCGCCTGGTCAGGCGCAGGGCCTCATGATTGATCGCAGTGGAGGAGCCAAGAGACCACAGGAGATCAGATCAGCAGAAAGCCAGGGCTCTGTGGAGCTCCAGGAGACCCGAAGCTGGCTTGGCTGACAGCCTGCACGCCTGTTATTTATTCCTGGGCCTGGCACCAGACTTCCTCAGGCACTCCGTGAGCAGGCCTGGGAGCCTGGCCCTGGCCCAGTGAGATGCCCCCAGGCGGGTATCAGGCAGGGGACCCTCACAGGGAGAGGCCCCCCTGCAGCTTGCTTTGCAGTGATGTTTCTCTCTGGGAACAGAGGCACCGGGCTCAGGTCACCCAACAGCCTCTGGAGGGGTGGTTTGCACAAAGGAGGCCCCCAGACCCTGCAACTCTGCGAAGCGGTTCCCGAAGGCCACTTGGAGCTGGTGGCCTGAATGCCAAATTACTACACTGACTCGTGAGAGCCAGCAGGGTCTGGCTGCCTGGTTCAAATCCTGCCTGTCAAGCCCGCCAAGCCTCAGTTTGCTCATCTGTAAAACGGAGATAACAGCACCTCCCTCCCCATGACATTATGAATATTAAATTGGTACCCAGCAAGAGCCATACATGTGTTTGTTAAACAAAATTAAAATAATATTGTGGCCCAGCAGATTCCCTCTGTGGGGATCGACACCCAAGGGAGCTGAAATTAGGTGTTGAGAAACCAACGTGCACACTCGTCTTCACCACAGCCAAACCCTGGGGATGGCCCAAGCGTCACGAAGAAGAACGAACACAACACACGGGGTCTATCCACACAGTGAAATAGTATTCGGCCAGAAAAAGGGAGGACGTTTGCATTCGGGCAGCAACGTGGGTGAACCTGGAAGACACGACGCTGAGGGAAAGCAGCCAGACAGGAAAGGCTATAAAAGCTATGATTCCATTTCTGCGTAATGTCCAGGACAGGCAGATTTATAAAAACAGAAAATAGATGGAGGGTTGCCAGGGGCTGGAAAGTAAGGTGGGGGAGTGAGGAACGGCTGGGACTTCCTTCTGTGGTGAGGAAACGTTTTTGCCCTGGATGAAGGTGGTGTGTGCACGGCATCATGAATGTACTACATGCCACTGCATTGTTTGCTTATAGTCTTATGTTACGTGAATTTTACCTCAATTTAAAAAAATTAAAATAGCATGCATTGCAAAGACCTGACCAGAGCTCACCGGGTTCCCACGCCCACCTGGAAATTCACAGGTTCCCCAATAAAATGCGAAGACCAGGGACAAGGACGGTCTGCCGGCTGGGCAGGGCCACACACCCGTCAGCCGGAGGAGCCGGGGAGGGCCGCTGGCGAGGTCAGATGATGGATCAGGGCTTGATGCAGGACCCCCAGTGACTATTAATTAGATCTAATTAGGTCCAGGGCCACGCCAAATGGAGCCAATTTGTTAACCTTGTTTATGTCAAGATTTCAAACAGCTACTGTCTGATGCAGAGCACAGATCAAATGTGTGAGAGGCCACACTAAACCTCAATCATGACAGCTGGGGGCACCAGGGTAGTGTGGGGGGGTGTCCTCCCACCTCGCCTCCCCCCTGCTTCTATCCTGTTTGACCAAATGATTCCCTACACTCCAGGTTCATCACCTGCAGAACAGTGGGGCTGGCCACGGGGAGGATTTCGAGGGTGGTATCGGTGTTGCCACAATTCAGATGAGGCTCTGGAGTGCCACCTGCTCCCCTCTCGGACTTGTCTCCCTCTGTCTCCAAGAAGACCTCAACCACTCTCCTTTCCGTCCTGGAATTCTTCAAGTCACAGCCTCCATCTCTCCTCCTCCAGGGAGCCCTCCCAGACTGCCTCAGCCATGTGCCCTTATCCTTGGGGTATGAGAGCCCTGACTACCCAGCTGAACTTGATGATCCCTGAGTACAAAGGATCACAGCTGTTCAAGCTATGGTGAATGTCCAAGTTCAAATTAGCGAGTTATGGTTCCTATAACTCATCAGAATGTTCTAGAAATGGCAATGCCTGGGCTTCCCAAGGCCAAACACCTGCTGTCCTGTCCTTGGATTTGGAAATTACAACCCCTCTGCCCACCATGCTTGGCAGGGGTGGGGTCTCGGGAGATGTTGTCTGGGCTTTGCCTGGGGCAGCTGGTCATGACCGACGGGCGGTCCAAGGGGCCGGCTCCTGGCTATGTCTTAGAACCAGCCAAGGTCTTCTCCTTGGTGACCGTGGGTCAAGGAGCAGCAGCTGGGGGAGTAGTACAGTGATCTGCTTCCCGAGACCCCTAGGCCACAGCCTCTGGGCTCTGGGGGGCCCAGGACCCAGCAGCAAAGGCAGTGCACAGCCAGGCTGAGGGGACTCTGCAGTGGCCTGGGAGGGAGCAGCGTTCAGGCCCGGCCGCCTGACTTGCAATGGAGGGGGGTGCCGCGGGAAACGTCCCCAGGGAGCTGGGCTGCTGCCTCTAATAAGGCCTTGGCTGGTTCATGAAAACCCAGAGGTCCCAGGAGACCTGAGCCGAGCTCACCATGGCATGGGGAAAGAACCAATATGTGCAAGCACCTACTATGCTCCAGGGAAAGCTCCTCAAATCTTCTCAGGAGCAGGGCGGGGTCCGGGAGCAGAGGTAGGGAACAGGGCTCCGTGTTCTCCCTTCTACCTCTGACGAGGCTTTCCCAAGGGACGCCCCACGGGGCCAGGCACCACTCTAGGCGCAGGGGGATGGAGAGGAGCAAAAGGGATAGAAACTCTGGCTTTCTGGAAGCTGCCCAGCTAGTGCGGACACCAGACCAGGAGCAGAGTTGACCGGTGCAATGCACTCCCTCTGCCAGTTGGCACTGCGTGCTGAGGAGGCCTAGGGAGGAGGGTGCTGAGGCCCGGGGAGGGGCGGACATTGCGTAAGAAGTGGACTGGGACCGGGAAGTCCAGGGAAGTCGCAGCTCGCTGGGGAGAGGCGCGTGACCCTGGTGAAGGCCGGCAGGTGGCTTGCCCAAGGCTGTCCGGCCAGTGAGAGCCAGAGTGGGGATCTGAACTTGAACCTGGATATTTTAATTCTGCAAGAGCTGGGGAGCATCCAGTTCGGCCACCCTCAGTAGGGTTCAGGGAAGCTTCTCAAGTGGAGGGGAGGAAACAGTGGCAGAGCCAGGAGGAGATCAGATCGCAGAGCAGCGCAGGCGAGGGGACTGGCAGCCGTTCATCCCCAGGTCACTTGCCTGGCACTGCCCAGAGACTCAGGACACGCACAGGGCCACAGGCGGCAAAGCTTCACCTGGGCCTCGGTCTCCTGGTCTCTAAGATGGGTCAGCAACTGTGCCTGCTTCATGAGAGCCGTGGGAAGATTCAAAAAATGAATTGGTGCAGAGCGCGCCAAGCAGGGCTGCCGTGTCTGGTGAGCGCCATACGTGGGCACTGTCGTGGTGCTGATGAAAAGAGGGAGAGCCTGGGGTCTCTCTGGGCCTGCGGGGAGTCAGGGAGGCTGAGCAGCCTTCCCGTGGCCCACGGACCTTAAGTGAAAGGCTTCCCACCTCTACCATCCTGTACACGCCCACTCTGCCAGGCGCTGGCTGGCACCCCTGCCTGCCTCCTGGCACAGAGAAGAGACTGCCCCTGCGAGGCTGCCCCCAGCCGCCTGGCCTGGAGTGATGGGCAGGCAGCCGTGTGGAGGACACCGTCCCAGCTGAGGGAGGGGCTGGTGGGACCTGAACATCACAGAGTCCCAGAGGGGAGTCTAGAAGCTTGGCCTTTCCCAAACCACCCAGAGCCTGCCATGGAGGAGGGAGCCCTGCCCCAAGCCCTGGCACCAGGTGGTGGCAGGGGTGGGGTAGGGGATCTGTTGCCAGGAGGCTTGGCTGCCATTCCCAGGGAAAGCCACTTGACCATGTGTTCCCAAGCCCACCGGGTGCAGATGATGGAGCCGATAGCGCTCTTCCTGGAGACAGGGCTGTCTGTAGAAGGCTGAGATAAGGCTGAGTGGCTGTTCCAGGAGCGGCCGGGGCCTGTGGTTTCCCGTGCACCAGGGGGTGGAGGCCGCTGTAGCCAGGGGTGGGGGCCCATGCCCTCCTCCAGCTCCTCCTCGGCTCCTGCATGTGTGGACACAGGCTATCTGGAAGGCCGCCCCAAGGAGTCTCCCCCCGCAACCCTGCCTGTGTTTACAAATCCAGGGCTCACCCTGCGCTAGGCCTGGTGCCAGCCACCCCTGGGGACAACAGAGGGGAGCCCCAGCCCCTGCCTGCCAGCACCTCCAGGTGTCACAGGAAAGAAGGAAGCAGTGGCTTCTGCCCAGGGCATGTGGGGTAAGAACGGCTGCTCATGCCTGCTTTCTGTTCCTTCTCACAGTGCCCCCGTCATTATCTCATTACTGCCCCCAGCCCTACCCCATATTCTGTCAGTCCCTCCTTTGTTCAGATAGACAGCTAAGGCACAGAGAGGGTAGGTAACTTGCCCAAGGTCACGTAGCCAGGAGAAGTTTCCATTGGCGACTCTTTGCCCAGGGCTCTGAGGGAGCCAGCAGCCCAAACCAGAGTCCTTGAGTTAAGACCTTATTTCTTGGTAAGGAGGGCCAGGAGCCAAGGGGGAGAACAGGCCAGACCCAAACCACGGGGGGCCATGCACATGGCACCCCACAATTCAGACTCTGCACAGAAGCCCATGAAGAATGGGATGCATGAGAGGCCAGAGAGATGCACAGATGTCCCTCTGTCCCCTGAGGACAGAAACGGCTTCCTGCAGCCCCCAAATCCTCACACCATGTGCAGCCTTCCAGGGGGACCCCGTCATCCACAACGGTGCACACACGTCAACCCCATCAACATTCCAGGCTTACAATAAACAAAAGATGGATCAGAACTCCAGAACCAAAAATCAACAAGTGGCCGGTGAAGGTGGGAGGCAGGGCTGGGCCACTCACACGGGGTGGCTGCGCAGTGCGCAACCCACTCGACAGGACAAGCTGTCAGGAAACACGAGGCCACGTGTGCGGTGTGCGGAGCAGTGTGCGGAGAGGCCTAGGGCCCCACGGATGCAGCCTCTTTTTTTTTTTTTTTTTTTTGAGATGGAGTCTCGCTCTGTCGCCAGGCTGGAGTGCAGCAGCGTGACCTCCACCTCCTGAGTTCCAGCAATTCTCCTGCTTCAGCCTCCTGAGTAGCTGAGACTACAAGCCTGTGCAACCATGCCCAGTTAATTTTTTTGTAGATTTACTAGAGACGGGGTTTCACCATGTTGGCCAGGATGGTCTTGATCTCTTGACCTCGTGATCCGCCTGCCTGGGCCTCCCACAGTGATGGGATTACAGGCGTGAGCCGCCGCGCCCAGCCCAGACACAGCCTCTTTTCCCAGGACTCCCTGCTGTCCTGTCGTCCCCTTCACAGCCCCACCTCTGTCCCCCAGCCCCTGCTCTTTGCCTGGAGGCCCCTCTCACCCCCTGAGCAGCAGAGGCACCTGTGGCTTGGCAGGGCTGTGCTGAGGGGTGAGTGCACAGACACAGCGTCCTCTCTCCCTCTGGGCTCGCCTCCAGCTCCCAGCCGCCGCGGTGACAGCCTGCCTCCCACGACTTGGAGAACAGAGCCAGGGCTGTGTTCTTGTGTCCCCAGCCAGGACCACACGCCCGGCAGGAGGGCAGGGAGGGCAGAGCCCCCACCCCAGGCCGCCCACACCACCCAGCCACAGGCTCTGTCTGTGCCCAAATCTGCCATCAGGGAGCCAGGAGGCGGCCAGACCAGCCCGCGCAGCCACCGAACTCACCCCAGCCCGGCCGCCGGGGCAGAAGGGCAGGGTTCCAACAGCTGTGGTAATCCTAATGGGTGGGAGGCGGAGGGGGCACTGTGCCAGGCACCGAGACGCCTCCCCGGGACTAGCCGAGGTTGAGCTTCTCAATCATCCCCATTTCCTGGAGACAGAAACTGAGGCTCAGATGTGCCTGTGGGGTCTGGGTCCTGGGCCTCTTGGCAGGCCATCTCACCGTGTTCTGCTTGCCAGGGGGTGCAGGGCTTGTTTGTGCTGGGGGTGAAAATAGGGAAAGGTGGAGTCTGCACCTTCTTTGGGGAGGGGTAGGGACCCCGAGCGTTGGGGGCCGTTGCTCAGGCCCAGGGAGAAATTCATGTGTCAGGAGGGAGGGCAACTTAGAGTGTGGAGTTTGGTTCCTTGTGGGAATTCCAGCTTCAGAACGGCAGGGCTGGAGCCAGGCCCCCGACATACCTGGGGCAAACCTCCCACCTTTCTGAGCCTCAGTTTCCTCATCTATAAAATAGGGCTAACGGTGGAGCTGACGTGCATGAGAGCTGGCATGCAGTAGGCAGTTAATAAACATTCTTTCCCTTCCAGTGTCCCGCTTGGTGAAGGCAAGAGATTCCCAGAGGCCGGGATACTGGCCGTAGGCAGCGTGACGGTGGAGCTGCCCCAGGAGGGATGGGCAGGCCTGTGCCATTCCCTCACCCGTGCTGGCTGCTGCCTAGGAGGTGCCTGGCAAGGGGAGACAGTCAGAGGCATGCAGGTTCCAGTCTCCACACCAGCCGCCCCGACACCTGGTCGAACACCAGCAAACCCACGCTTGGGCCCTGCATGGACTGAGGCAAGCCTGGGAATCTCAGGGTCTTGGCACCCAGCTGCCTTTGTGACACTTGCTGCTTCCTAGATATGGGAGATGGGCTGCATCCCACCTTAATGGGCGCCCTGGGCCTGTTGAGGGCGAGGTGGGAGCCTCCCTGCCATTGCGGTCCTGCTCACCGGAGATGCCTGCACTGCTCCCCACCTGGCAGAGGCGGGGTGATGTGGGAGGGCCAAGGCACGGGCTCTGGGTGGCCCGAAAAGGCACCTGGGGCCTGGGAGGTGATGCTGGGATCTGGAAGCTCCTGGGCAAGGGGAGTAGCAATGACAAGAGTGACAGTGACGGGCACGGTGCTGGCAGCTGGCACAGCCTGAGCTGGGTGTCCTGAGGGCCTGGCACCCGAACTCACTCTATCCCCACAGTCCCAGCCAGAGAGGGGATACTGACTCCCCTTGACAGCCAGCAGCAGTGCAGAAAGGTTTGGTGGTTTATCCACGTCACACAGCAGCGAGTGGCAGTGCCAGGATCAAAACCCAGGACACTGGGGCCACAGCCCCGTCTTCCACCATGACGTTCGGGGGCAAAGGGGTGCTCGGGACAGCCTCGGCCCCACAGGGAAGGCACAGTGTCACCATCTCAGGGAATGATGAGATGATTGTCCTTGTCCCTCACTGGTCTTCACTCCACAGAGGACAGGGGCTGTCCGGCCTCAGCGAGGCAGAGGGTGGCCCAAGAGGAGGTTGGTGAGGGTCCTGAAACTACCTGGGTGCCTCCCCTCCTCCATCACCAAACCAGAGGCTCAAAGGCGTCCACCAGGCCTGTCTACCTCCCACCCTCTCTAGGGTCGTGGGCCTGGCTGGCTGCCAAAGCCGCTGTGTCCGCACTACTGCCCTGAGCCCAGCCACAGCAGCCATGCACCCAGAGGCCTGAGCATCACACCACACTACACACTGGGGGCTGCCTGTGCGCATGCGTGTGTACACACAGACACTACACACATACTACACACCCCCACACTACACACACACCACATACACACACTACACACACACTACACACCCCACATACTATACACACACACTACATACCCCACACACACCACACACACTACACCCCACACACACACTACACACATACACACACACTATACCCCACACACACACTACACACACACCCCACATAGACAACTACACAAATACTACACACCCCCACTACACACACACATACACATACACACACACCACACACACCCACTACACACACACCCCACATAGACACTACACGCCCCCACTACACACACACATACACATACACACACACACTACACACACACTACACCCCACATACACACTTTACACACACACTACATACCCACACACACACACACACACTACACACACACTACAGCCCCCCCACACACTACAGTCCCCCACACATTACACACACACACCCCACACATACACATACACACACATTACACACACCCCACTACACACACACGCCCCACATAGACACTACACACACACTACACACACACAGACTACACACACACTACATACCCACACACACACACACTACAGTCCCCCACACATTACACACACACACCCCACACATACACACATATCACACACCCCCCACTACACACACACACCCCACATAGACACTACACACACACTACACACACACACACTACACACACACACCCCACATAGACACTACACACACACTACACACACACACACTACACACACACACCCCACACGTACACACTACACACTGAGAGCCACACATACCCACACACACAGAATCACACATGTGCACACAAACATGCACAGGGAGACAGACACATGCACACTAACACACATTACATGCTGAGGACACACGCCGAGGGAGAGGCCTGACAGTGCCTGGGGCCCAGTGTTCATCAAGGAGACATAGAGACTGGCCCTGCTGTGCCAATGACAATGGTGGGGCGGTGCACGCAGGGCAGGAGCACAATCACCCCGCCCCGGGCTGCCTTGGGGATCCAGGGTCCCCAGGCCTGGCGGCAGGAGAGAGTGCTCAGCACTCACTCATTATTTGCACTTCATCCCTCTGCCCACCCGCCACCCACCTGTTCAGTCCAGAACCCCCGGGGCACCTGCTCTGTGCGGACTCTTCCAGGCCGTGGCCAGCACACCTGTGGCCCTCCAGACACTCACTCCGGGCTGCGAGGACACACAGCAGCGGCGCCGTCACTGAATCCCTGCTGTACATGGTGCCCCAGGCCATCCTCACAGGAGCCCTGGGAGGCAGCTGGGGCAGCATCCTCACTTCACAAACGGGGAGACTGAGGCCGGGCTGGAAAGCAGCAGACGCGGGAGATGTTCTTGTCGCCCTCCCCTCCTCTGCTCTTCCCCCTCCCCGGCTTTCTTTTCGTTGTTTTCTCTTTTTTATTTGACAATAGAAGACATCAGAGACACCCAAACAAACAGCCTACGACAAAAGACATGAGAAGACACCCAAATAGCCTTGATATTTGAGACAGAGGGGTGGAGGGAGAGCGCACGAGTGGGGGATCCCAGCATGGAGTGCTCCATCCTGGGAGCACCTGGAGGAGCTGGGCCAGCTGCTGGGCACTCGGCACCCACCCTGGTGGACAAGAAGCCGGCCTCCCATTGCCACCAGGGCTGTTGCTGAACCTGCCTGTCCCGGCAGAGGACCTGGGCCTAGAAGGCCACAGCCCACTGGCCTCCCAGTCAAAACAGTGCCGGTGATTCTGCAGAACTGCGCACGCTTTAGAGAACATTTTCCCAACGGGCCAGACTTCCTGGAACTGAGTCAGGAGGAAAGCTCTGTGCCGCACAGCTGCTTGGCAGCCCAGCTAGCTCTGTGACTCAGCTGACCGGCTGGGTGACCATCAGCAAGTCACTTGTGTCCCCCCCGCCTCAGCCTTCTCATCTGGAACAAGCAGGAGGAGCCCACTTCACAGTATGTGGTGAGAATTTGGTGACTTGGTGCCCACAAACCGAGGGTGGTGAAGAACCTTGGTATACAGTAAGTGCCCACTAAATCCCAGCGGCGGGTCCTCATTACAGTACAGATGAGGTGCATGGGAGAAGTAGGATCTGGAATCTAAGACCCAGAAGGAATATGGTCTCTTCTGACCTCCACAGACTCCTTGATTGGTTGCATGAATCTGGTTTGAATACATTCAGGGATGGGGAGCTCACTACCTGGCAGCCAGCCCACCTGCAGAAGGGCACAGGGCGGACACCTCTCTCTAATGCGTGCTTGCTGTTGGTAGCGTGTTCCTTTTTTGTTTTTTCATTTTATTTTTGGAGACAGAGCTCAGAGTCTCACTGTCACCCAGGCTGGAGTACAGTGGCATGATCTTGGCTCATTGCAGCCTCAACCTCTGAGGCTAAGGTGATCCTCCCACCTCAGCCTCCTGGATAGCTGGGACCACTAGCATGAGACACCATACTCCGATAATTATTTTTATTTTTTTTAGAGATGGGGTTTTGCCATGTTGCCCAGGCTGCTCTGGAACTCCTGGGGTGAAGTGATCTGTCTGCCTTGGCCTCACAGCCGTGAGCCACTGCGCCCCACCACGTGTTCCTCCATAATAAAATCAAATCTGTCTTCCACAGCCCAATCCAGGGAGTGAAGGGCCAGGACCACAGCCCTGCGCTGCCTGTGAAACTGACCATGATGGAGGAAGGAGAAGGTGAGAAGCCCTCACACCCCACCTGGTAAGGGAACTAGGAGTGTCAGGGCTTGGGTGTCCCCCATGCCACACACCCCTGTGCCCTCCTGGCATCTCCTCAGAGGCAGAGCCCCCTGCCCATTTCCTCTCCCTCTCTGCCCGTTTCTGCAGCCAGGGCTGCCTGGCTCCGCTCCCAGCTCCTCCTGCCCTTTTCCTCCCACTTCCAGAGCAGCAGGTAGCTTGGAGATGGGTTACTCAGGTTCTAGACCTGGCACTGTCCGGGGCTGCTGAGCAGCCTCAGCTTCCCCCTCCATGGGAAAGGAGGGTGGGACTCAGTGACCTCAGAGGGCCACCTGGCACCCAGGGGCCCAGTGAGCAAGGAGGACAGCAGACACCCTCAGCTTGCCCTCAGGTGTCTGGTGCCAGACTCTGTGCCAACCTGTGCCTTATAAGGGTCTGTGCACAGTACAACGGGGGTGCCTGCGGCAGGGGCAGCTGGGGTGTGCCCAGAGAGTACCCTGAGGGCTGGCAGCTATGGCCTCAAGGCCCTGCCATGCCCCCTTGGAATCCTAATACCTGCACCTGGGCACCGGGGCTCAGGCTGGGGCCATTATGCCAGTCCCTGGGGTCACTGTCCCCTGGGCTAGCACTCACACTCCTCTGCACCCACACAGCCCCTGCAGCCAGGACGCACACCCCTCACGGAGTCACAGCTTGGCCCTCTGTCTTCCTTCCCAGCTCTGTCTTCTGTCCTGGAAGCCTGGGCATTGTCCCAAGACCCACGTCCCAGCTCCTCCATGGCACTGTGTGGGGCCATCCCTGGGGACTCACCTGGCAGGAGCACTTTCCACTGGGGGCTCTTCTGGTCCATGAGCACTGCCTGGCCCAGCCCCTGGCCCTGCCCTGGCCTGGTTGCCGAGGAGCATTGGGTGGCGGGTGGCCTTGATCATCAGGCAGCTCCCCTTGGCCTGGGTGAGGAAGGAGCGGGGCGGAGCAGCGAGGCTGGGAGGAGAAGAAGACGCCTCCGGCTCCCTCCTGGCCCAGGCCCACAGTTCAGGGTGGGGCGCAGACTCCGGAGAAGAGAGTGCAAGGGTGCGGAGCACGCTGCAGCCAGCGGCCACCAGGCACAGGCCCTCCTCCTGCCCTCCCAGCCTCCGCCCCGCCCTGGCACAGGGCAAGCTGTACACAGGAGCCAGGCCGGCGCGGAGGGCAGCAGGAGCTGGGAGTCTTGCCTGTCAGCTCTAGCACTGCGCTTCTCCCAGCAAGACCCAGGGTATTCCCTGTCCAGGGAGCTCGAGTGCACCCGGGCAGCAGAGAAAGCCCAGTTCCCAAAGGGGGAGGCACAGAGTGGCATCCCACCCAGGGCTCACTGTCATCCAGCAGCACGCACAGGACCCACTCCAGGCCTTCCGCTGTGCCCAGCCCTGGGTGGGGCCTAGAACTAACTCCAGGCAGAAGCCGCCGCCCCGTGCGAGGGAAGGAGAGGAGGAGGGAGGAGAGAGAATTGGGAGGGAAGGAAAGAAGCCCCGTCCTTGCGTCTCCACTTTCAGTCTCTTCTCCCCTGAGGGGCCTCCTCTGCCCTACCTGGGTCTGGATGACCAGGTCAAGCAGTGCTGCCTTCTCCCTGGGGCCCTCCTGGGTTCACCGTGCTCTCTGTCCTCCGCCTCTTGTGAGAGCCCATGTTGCCCATGTTAGTGTATCTGGGGATAGGTGTTGAGCAGTGACCAGAGGTGAGGACCACGGGGTAGCTGCTTTATGGGGCAGGCGGGGGCAGAGGGATGCCAGTGCGCCGGAAAGTGGGCCTGCTGGCCATCTCCTGGGATGCGTTGCTGAGAGGCTAGGGGAGGGCAGAGCCTGGCTGGGTCTCTTGGGTGAGTGCCCTTCCCAGTACCCAGGGCCGGCTGGGGCAGGCCAAGGACTTTGCTTCTGCCCTGCATCCAGGGCTCCATTGCACCACCTCCTGGGGAAACGCTAAACTGCACCTGAGCCTCCGGGGTCCAGCCAGCATCCACCCCTCCCCCACAAGGCTGGTGCAGGACCATCTGGCTCTAAACTTGGGAGTTACTAACTGAGGTCACCCTCTCAGGGGGCTCCATCATCAGCGCCCTGTTCCCGAGGAGGGGACTGACCCAGGATGATGCAGAATGCACCCCTGGGGCTGAACCAGGCAGAGGGACCCAGGCTCCCCTTACACAGTGACCGTGAGGCTGAGGGACCAGTCCCAGCAAAGCACCTGCAACTGGGCCTGGCACACAGTCGGTGCCCAATAAATGACTAACCGTGAGCATGGACACCGTGCCCTACAGGCTCAGCCAGCCCAGCCCAGCCAGGGAGACAGCGTGTTAGGCTGCAGAACAGCCCCAAAAGACATCCACATCGAATCCGCGGCATCTGCGAAAATGTCACCGTCTAGGGCAGAAGGGACTTTGCAGACATGAGTACGAATCTTGAGACGGGGAGAGCATCCTGGACTGTCCAGGGTGGTGAGGAGCATCTGGTGGACTCACAGGTCCTTGTAAGGGGAGGCAGGACTAGGCGGTGAGAGATGGGAGCACAGGAGCAGGTGGGGCTCATGCCTGTAATCCCAGCACTTTGGGAAGCAAAACAGGGAGGATTGCTTGAAGCCAGGATTTTGAGAACAGCCTGCACAACAGAGTCAGACCCCATCGCTACAAAAATTAAGCAGGCATGGTGTCGCATGCCTGTAATCCCAGCTACTTGGGAGGCTGAAGTGGGAGGATCGCTTGAGCCCAGGAAGGTCAAGGCTGCAGTGAGCCATGATCACGCCGCTGCACTCCTGCCTGGGCCACAGAGTGAGATCCTGTCTCAAAAAAAA
>NW_016107474.1:3012634-3018238 GCF_001604975.1 Cebus imitator | reverse complement strand
AAAAAGGCAGCAGGAGCCAGAGGTTAGAATGACGTAGGAGATGGAACAGCCCCCAGAAGCAGGAAAGGACGAGGGGACAGATTCTCCCCTGGAGCCTCCAGGAGGCGCCAGTCCTGCCCACATCTTGAATTTAGCCTCCTGCGCCCCATGTCAGGGCTCTGACCTCCAAAACTGTAAGGGAATAAGCTTTTGGTTTAAGCCACCAAGTCCACAGTGACTTTTTACAGCAGCACAGAAATAATATGGGTAGGAAGAGCGCCACTCCCAGACCCAGCACCCAGCTCACTGCAGCTGCTCGGTCAGCACCCCTTCCATGTGCTCAACTCAGGGGGCTTGCAGCCCTCCCAGAGCCATCCACATCCCAGGAAGGCGGACTCATCACTCCCGGTGACCTTGAATGACCCTTGACCCCAATCTAATCAGTCTGGGAAGCCCCCTAGGGAAGGCAGGGTGGTCTGCAGTTGCTGGAATTTTATTTATGTTGAAATTTGTCATCATTTCAAATGGAATTTTAGCTTAGTTCTGTAGTGACGGTCTCACTCTGTCACTCAGGCTGGAGTACAGTGATGCAAGCATGCCTCACTACAGCCGCGAACTCCTAGGTCAAGCGATCCTCTAGCCTCAGCCTCCCGAGTGGCTGGAATTACAGATGCGCACCATCACGCCCAGCTAATTTTTGAATTTTTTATAGAGATGTGGTCTCACTATGTTGTCCAGGGTGATCTCCAGCTCCTGGGTGATCCTCCAGCCTCGGCCTCCTGAGTAGCTGGGACTACAGTCATGTACCGCTACACCCAGCTAATTTTTAAATTTTTTTCTTTTTGAGACAGAGTCTTGCTCTGTTGCCCAGGCTGGAGTGCAATGACATGATCTCAGCTCACTGCAACCTCCACCTCCTGGGTTCAAGTGATTCTCCTGCCTCAGCATCCCAAGTAGCTGGGATTACAGGTGTGCACCACCACACCCAGCTAATTTTTGTATTTATTTCGGTAGAGACAGGGTTTCACCATATTGGCCAGGCTAGTCTTGAACTCCCAATCTCATGATCCACCCACCTTGGCCTCCTAAAGTGCTGGGATTATAAGTATGAGCCACCGTACCTGGCCTAAATTTTTTATAAAGATGTGGTCTCACTATATTGTGCAGGGTGATCTCCAACTCTTGGGCTCAAGTGATCGTCCAGCCTCAGCCTCCCAAAGAGCTAGGATTACAGGCATGAACCACCGTGCCTGGCTGGAATTGTATCTTTTAGAGAAGGCTTCTGAGTTAAGGCTGATCTAATCAGGGGAGCCAAGGCTCTCCCCCGATGCTCCAGCGGCCTTCGGAGCTCTCTCAGCACAAAGAGTTCTGCCCGGTGAGACCAGACAGTCAGCCCCACCCTGGGCCCTAGAGAGAGAATGAAGCCTCTGGAATACAGCAAGAGCCTGCCTGGAACATCAGCTCCTGACCCAGGAAACTTGGGAAGACGTGTACCCTCTGCACTTGTAAGAATCTTATTTCCCATGGCTCACACCTGCAATCCCAGTACTTTGGGAGGCTGAGGCAGGTGGATCACCTGAGACTGGGAGATAAAGACCAGCCTGACCAACATGGAGAAACCCCATCTCTACTAAAAATACAAAATTAGCAGGGTGTGGTGGCACATGCCTATAACCCAGCTACTTGGGAGGCTGAGGCAGGAGAATCGCTTAAACCCGGGAGGTAGATATTGCAGTGAGCCAAAATCACGCCATTGCACTCCAGCCTGGGCAACAAGAGCGAAATTCCATCTCAAAAAAAAAAAAATCCTATTTCATCTTTACGTTTCCCCTCCCCTGGTCATTTCTCCCAACACCAGCTGACTTAAAAGCTCATATTTACTCAACAAAAGTTTACTGAGCACCTATTATGTGCACTGTGACAAATGCTGGAGAGATCAGGAGGACAGGAGCCATGGTCCCTGCCTTCATGGTGAGGGCAAGCATGCCAGGCACTGGTCACCACAGGGCCCTTGCACGTGCTCTTTGCTTGACCTGGAACTCTCTGCCAAATGCCACCTCCTTAGGCCTCTGTGACTACCCTTCTAAGCCACGCCCTCAGGTCTCTGTGTCCCGTGCCCTGCCTGTTTCTTCACGGCCGTCTCATCGCCTGGCATCACTCTTTTGCCTGCTCATTTGGGAGTTATCTGCCTTCCTTTTGAATGAAAGCTCTGGAGTCAGGGGCTGTGTCTGTTGTTTGCCCCTCTGTGTCCCCCGTGCCCAGCATGGTCTTTGGCACACAGGTGGGGCTCAATCAACATTCGTGAACAAAGGCACACACAGCAGTGTAGCAAGGGAGACGGACGTGCCGGCAGACACTCAGAGCGCGGTGGCATCAGAACCGTGGTGAAGTCGCGAGCCAGGAGAGATGCCCAGCTTTCCCGTGGTGTCTGCTCCCACGGAGAAGGTCACAGGTGAGGGTGGGGGTGGCGCTCTCAAACTGCTTAAACCCATAGTGGTGCCCAACGGTCGAGCCGAGTTCCCCAGTGACAGTTTATCAGCTTGGAGCAGTCAAGGGGAATGAAGGACAGTGGGTGGGCAGAGGGAGGCCACGGCAGGGTGGTGGCCAGGTGGGCCAGTGCGCGGTGGCCCCTGCAGAGATGGATGGTCTATGTGCCTGGTGACAGGGCTCTGTCCCTGGGGTCCCTAGCACTGCCCCTGGGACACCCCACCCTGAGCTCCAGAACAGCCCCTCCAACTACTCAGCCAGTCTCGTCTTTTCCATCTAAAATCTTCATCTAACTGATCGGGAAAGAAATTCTAGTTTAGGGTAAACAGATCCTCTTAATGGCAATTTTGCCAGATATAAAGATCTGCTGTTATTCAATGCTTGGTTTATTGTTTTATCAATTGCCCGAGTTAAATTTTCTTTCCTTTTTTATTTCATAAAAATCTAAACCAGTCACAGACAGACACACAGAGCCACACACGCTGGCCAGGGAACCAGATCCCGGTGAGCAGCAGGGCAGGAGGCAGAGGGCCGGGAGGTGTCTGGGCCCTGCATGGAGAAGCCGCTGCTAAATATTCCAAGAGGCTCCTGGGGAGAGATCCACTTACGAGGAAAGAGCCTCTCAGGCTGCCTGGGCTTCTAAACCTGCCTGCCCCGACTTGCCAGCTCTGTGCTCCCGGCATGACAAGAAGTTCCCAAGAAGATAAACAGGTCGGTCATGGAGAGAGAAACAGACTACGATCCCAGCTCGGCTGGAAACGCAGGAAGAGAGGCTGAGACAGAGCGGGTGACAGGAGCCGGAGGCAGGCACGCTGCAGCAGGGCCAGGGAAGGGGGGCTCTTGTGCAGAGCCGGAGAAGCCACAGCCAAATCCAGCTCCCCGTGCCCTCCGGAGCAGCTGCCGCTTGGCAGTGGGGGCAGAGCTCTGGGAGTGCCTGGTGTCAAAGCACTCGGCACCGGAGCTGCTCCAGGCAGGGCTTGCCAAGGACTTCTGGAGGCCAGCGCCAAGTACCCAAGCCCAGTCCCGCCTTCCTGGCGATGGAGGCCCAAGCCCAGCTGGGAGCCCATTTGCCCAACAAAGAAGAGACAAAGCCGTCCCGGAGCCAGGGTTTCTGGTGGGCACCAGCTCTCTCTCGCTGCCAGGGCAGGCCCAGCTCACACACTCCCGTGTGCCAGGCAAGCATCTGACATGGACTGATTCTTGAAGCCCCACAGCAGTCAGGGCATCACCCCTATTTTACACATGGGGAAACTGAGGCATAGGCCACTTATCTGCCACAAAGCAGAAGCTCCAAAGGAGCAGAGCCAGGTTTTGAACTCAGAGAGAGGGAGTGCAGAGGTGCGCATGAAAGCCATGCACGGCCTAATCACTCCCAACGAATAACTGATTTAAACACAGGGCTAAAAAAGAGAGGGGGAAATGACGTCGCTGTAGGCTGTTACAGCTTCTCCTTCTACAAACCTCCCCCTTCCAGGCAGCGCACATGGCTGCACCCTCACGGTCCTGCGCTTCCATCTACTGATTGCGAACCCCAGGGACACTCCGCAGGCTCCAAGACACCCTGAGCCGCAGGTTGAGGGGCTGAGCCCCACGGCCATGCTCCGAAAGGAACCTGCCGGCCTGTACTTGCCCTCTGCTGGCTTCCTTCTTTCGGGTTCCCACCCTGACCTTGCTGGGAGGAGCCGGGGGAACCAGGTGCCCCTTTCTCCGCCGGGAAACGAGGAGAGTGAAGGTGGAGGGCCGAGCGCAGGAGCGGGCGCGTCAGAGGCGCCGTCGCACACATGGGGCTGCGATCACAGCCCTGGGCACGTGCTGTCTCAGGCAGGTTTCTCAGGAGCAGACAGGGAGACAAAGATGCCCCGATCTCTAAGGCTGGGCTCCTGGGGGGACTGGCAGGGTGTGAGGAAGCAAGGGTGACTTCAGACAGAGCCCCAGCCCTGTCCCAGGGGAGCTCCGGGGGGTGGGCGGCTCCTCACTCCAGAAGGAAGGGCTTTCCACGCCATAGCTGCTGGTCACTGGCTGCATGAGAACGCCCGGCCCTTTCTGCAGAGCAGCTGCAGGGGCCTGAGGACAGGCCTCCAAAGACGGCCTCGAAGGTAGCCAGGGGCTGCCTCAGAGCCACAGGGCACAGGAACCGGGGAGGGCGTGCAGAGCAGGGAAGTGCCTGGCAGCATGCAGACAGCCTCGGACCCGTGCAGCCTCTGACCCATGCCGTCTTAGGGATCGTGGCCGTGGATGAACTGCCCCGCAGAATGGCAGGGCTCAGCCCCTTCTGCTGGGGACAGTGTTACTGGGGAGTGGCTTCTGCCCTCCTCCTGTTACATCTGGGTGGAGCATGAGCTGGTTCAGGCCAACGGGAAGTGAACAGGAACAGCCTGGGTCACTTCAAGGCCACAGCGGGAGAGCATCTAGGGGTGTTTCTGTGTGTTGCCTGTGCCCACTGGTGATGAGACATTAGGGCACTCCGGAAGTCCCAAGAAAGCAGAGACCATGGCTTGAGGGGAATCTGGGGTCCTGAGTCACCCAGCCAGGAAGACCCACCATGAGCCCCTGGACTGTCTGTTACGGCACCATGAGTACTGGCCCTGACGGATGCAGCTGACTTTATAAACACCATGGCTGCAGGCGGAATCGTGGACTCCAAAGATGTCCACACCCCGATCCCTGCAGCCTGTGCCTGCGCTACCTTACCTGGGACAGGGAAATTAGGGTTGCTAATCAGCTGACCTTGGGAAGGGAGATGAGCCTGGATTAGCCATGTGGGTCCAATGCAGTCACAGGGACCTTCTAAGTAAGAGAGCGGGCAGGAGAAAAGGAGCGAGAACAAGGTGTGGCCTGGAAGCAGGGTCTGAGAGACACGCCGGTGCTGGATTTGAAGGTTGAGGAAGGGGCCACAAGCCAAGGAATGCAGGTGGCCTCCAACCAAGGAAGCTGCAGAAGGCCCGGAAACATTCTTCCCTGGAGCCGCCAGAAGGAACGGGCCCGGCCCAACCCAGGGTTTCTGCACTTGAGACCCATGTCACACTTCTGACCTCCAGCTCTGTAAGCATTGTGTGTGTGTGTGTGTGTCTGTGTGTGTCTGTGTGTGTGTGTGTCTGTGTGTGTCTGTGTGTGCGCGTGTGTGTCTGTGTGTGTGTG
>NW_016107474.1:3004458-3012524 GCF_001604975.1 Cebus imitator | reverse complement strand
TGTGTGTGTGTGTGTGTGTCTCTGTGTCTGTGTGTGTCTGTGTGTGTGTGTGTGTGTGTGTGTGTGAGAGAGAGAGAGAGAAAGAGTAATGAGTGCTGTTTTAAGCCACTAAGTTTGTGAGATCATCACAGCAGCCATGGAAAGGAACACAGACCTCCTCCTAAGTAAGCCATGCCATGGAGGCCGGCAAGGCAGAAGTCACAGGAGCAGGTGGAGGGAAGGACCTTCCGGGCCAGCCCAGGGGCTGGAGATGGAGGGCATGCTGTGTCGTCTCCAGCAGCTCTCACCCACCCTGCCACCTCGCTCCTCCTCTTTTCTGCCCCATCCACCATCCCAGACCACTAGGAGAGGCCGGCTTTCCTTCCGCAGGTGGCCAACAGAGGGTGACAGTACCCACAAGTAAACTGAGGCACAGCATGGGAAAATTAGGCTTTGCAACTGCACCCTCTGGTGGGAGAACAGCTTAGCGCTTTCATTGTCTTGGTGACCCTCGTTCCCTCCTTCCTCTGCTGTGTGTGGATGTTGGAATCAGCCCTGCCCTGGGAACAGAGAGAGAAACCCCCTGGGAAGAGCCAGGAGGAGGAGGAGACACCACGGGCCCTGGCACCCGTGTGCAGAGAACACAGGCCCAGTCCCGGTTGGCCAGGTTGGAGGTAAGGCCTGGCCTGTGGTTCCCGGAAGCCTGGAGCAAGCACTGCTGAGAACAGGGGCCCTCTGGGTGGGGGCAGAGCAGACAGAAGACACCCACAGAATGTCCCGAAAGGGGCGATCAGCCCCAGCAGCCTGTGAAGCAAGGCAACACCCCAGCATGGCAGGTGAGAACGGGAGGAGCGCCCGGAACATGGGCATGGCCAGAGAGTCAATCTTGGCCCGGTTTTCTGCAACCCCACCCCAAACTCCGCGGAGGGGTCTGTGGTGTCCACTACATCTATTAATAATGATATCGGCTGGGCGTGGTGGCTCATGCCTGCAATTCCAGCCCTTTGGGAGGCCAAGGCCGGTGCATTGCCTGAGCTCAGGAGTTTCAAACCATCCTGGGCAGCACAGTGAAAACCCGTCTCTACTAAAATACAAAAAAAATTAGCCAAGCATGGTGGAGTGCGCCTGTAATCCCAGCTCGGGAGGCTGTGGTGGGAGAATCGCTTGAGCCCAGGAGGCAGAGGTTGCAGTGAGCCAAGTTCATGGGTGACAGAGTGAGACTCCATCTCAAAAAAAAAAAAAATGATATCAATAACCGCTTCAGAAACTGTTTCACAGCTCAGGAAGGGTACCCAGGGCCCACGTGGCACAACTCCAGGGCCACCACTAAGCTGCGCAACACGGCAGCCCCGATGGCCATGCAGAAAGCGTGTTCACAGAGACCACAATGAGAATGGTGCCTTCTGGAGTTGCACAGTGTGCAACCTGCGCAGCCTTGCATGGCGTCCCTCAGCGCCATCTCCAATGTCACTGACACCATGCTACCACAAGGATTTTATTTTTACCATGCCTAATCAGCAGTCAGAGCAGCTGAGCCCAGGGAAGGTCCTGAACCCTGAGTCAGCTCCGTGGCCGGGAGGTAGCAGTGCTGGGACTTGGAAACTTGGACCTGAGTCCAAGCCGCTCCCTCCTCTCACCAGCCAGCGCTGCTTTCCTCCCACGCCGGCTGCGGACAACGCAAAGCTAATTGTTCCAGGGAAGCCTGCTCCCATCCACTGATGATAAACGAGGAGTGTCGTCTCGATAGATTTTATGCTGCATGTGATGGCACATGAGAAATGGGTCTTCATTTGACTAAAGGTCGAAGAGTATTAGAAGGAGATGACTCGGATGTCCCCCACACCACGAGGGAAGGACGCTCGTCACAAGGTCTCAGTTGCACCCTTCTCCCGGCAGCTGGAGACGCCTGGTTAGTCCCTTTGGCCCTTGCCTGCCAGAGGAATCCAGCCCCAGGGGTCCCCACGTCTTCACAGGAGGGCAGGGTCCCCAGCCCTGGAGCTGTGCTCCCCGAAGCCAGCAAGCGGCCACCTCCCAGACGGGCACTTTGAATGTAACACCTGAGGGCCAAAGCTGCCCACATGCTGAGGGCCAGGCCAGGGAGTGGCCCCACTCTGGACAGGGCGGCAGCCCCATCCAGCCGTAGTTACGTGAGTCTAATGAGCCATGTGGGCTGGCCTGGAAGCCTGGGGTGGGGGACCCAGTGCTATCCAAACTCATCGCAGCCTTCCACAGCATGCACAACCCCTGCCTCTGGGAGAGGCCAAGGCAGCTGTCGGCCACGCGTGTCCCTGGGGTACTCGGCTCAGGCCCCAGCTTGGCACAGCGGCTCCTCCTGTTCCTACTTCCTTTCCCTGGCAAAAGCCGCTGTCCACACATACAAGGCATTTCCAGGGAAATAGGAGTCAGCAATGAGCTGCCCCGGCGGTTACAGTCCCTCCACCTGCCCTGCCACCCCCACCGCTGGTAAAGGCCCCTGCCCAAGCCAGTGCCAGGGTGGGGCCACCATGGCCGGGGGCCAGAGACACAGAGGGCAGGGAGGGCTCGGTGCCCCTGGGGCCGTGGTCTGGAAAGAGGAGACCGTGTGGGAATGGGCATTTGGAATGTACGTCCTGTGTGTGTGTGTGCAATGTGTGCTTATATGTGTGTGTCAGAGGGTCCTGATGCCCGTGCGCATCTGTGTCCGTGGGGGGCTATGCCTGTCTCTGTGTGTCTCTGTGTCTCTGCACCTGTGTGTGTGTGTGTGTGTGTGTGTGTGCGTGTGAGGGAGTCTGTGCATGTATCCATGTGTGTACTGCATGTGTGTGTGTGAGGCTGTGCATGTACCCACCTGTGGGAGCAGGTCTGGCTTCTGGGTGTGTGGCTGTGTGTGGTGTGTGTGGTGCGGACAGGGTCTGTGTCTGTCTGCATGTGGCCCTGTGCCTGTGAGTATCCACGTGCATACCATGTGCCTAGGAAAAACCTCGGCAGGGGTGTGTGTGTGTGTGTGTGTGTGTGTGTGTGTGTGTGTGTCTGCCTATCTGTGCGGGCGTGTGGTCTATGCATGCACCCATGCCTATGCTGTGTCTGTGGGCTGTCTCCGCGTGCCTGCTTTCCTCTGTGTGTGTTTGTGTGTGTGCACCACGGCTGTGTCTGTCTCATGAGTCTGCGTGTCTGGACGTGCCCCCTCCCCCTGCGCCCGCCCCGCCGCCCAGCTGGCAGTGCACAGCTGGGCCCGGGAGACAGCGCCCGCCCGCCTGCCAGATGAGAGGTGGCAGGTGTGTAATAAACCATTAGTCACTGTCACGTTTCTGAGCAGCAGTGGCTGCCCAGGCGGGGCCTGACTGTGGGACACGCTCCTGGTGGGTCTCTGGCTGGGGAGCCGGCGGGGCTCAGGCTGCAGCCTGACAGGGAGCAGCTGGCAGATGCAGGTTCAAGCCCCCACCCGGCCGCAGGGCAGGGGCTCCTGGCTTCCCAGATCAGCCCTTGTTGCAGGGACATTCATGGGGGTCCCCCATAACCTCTGCACCCTTCTTGGCTCTCTCAGACACTCAGGGGTCCCCCACTGTCCCCTGCTAGTACTCAGTGAGTGGCAGCAAGGACCTGCTGATGAGACAAGGTTCTCTCCAGGGACCTGGCAGCCACCGGGACCAGGAACTCAGGAGTGACCAGCCCCATTCCCAAAGGTCTCCAAAAAGGACTCCTTTTGAACATGTCACCCTGAAAATTCCTGAATTCATTATTTTTAAACATTTTTTTAAATTAAAAAACTTTTTGAGACAAAGTCTTGCTCTGTTGCCTAGGCTGGGGTGGTATTATCATGGCTCACTGCTGCCTCAGCCTCCTGGGCATGAGTGATCCACCCATCTCAGCCACCCAAGTAGCTGGGACGACAGGTGCATGCCACCATGCCAGGCTAATTTTTGTATTTTTTGTAGAGACAGAGATTTGCCTGGAGGCTGCCAGGCTGGTCTCGAACTCCTCAGCCTCCCAGCACTCAGGGAAGCAGCCTGGTGCACAAGGGTGGGCCGCGTTAGGTGAAAAGGCAGACTGCGAGGTTCAAGCCCCATCCCCCTGGCTCACTGCTGTGTGAGTGGAGGCAGATTGCTCAGCCTCTCTGACCTACGGGATGCTGTCTCACTGAAGGAAGAGGACGTGTGTCCCGACACGCGTGGGGGGAGGCAGACTCAGTTCTTCCTTGGTGCCCAGCCCTCTTTAAGCATCTTGCAAGCACCAGCTCACGCAGTTGCCATGAAAGCTCTACCAAGACCTCCTCTGACGGCTCCCTCTTACAGACGTGAGGACAGAGGCTCTGGACGACTCATTAATTTGCCAAAGTCCCTCAGATAAGAAGTGGGTGGGCCTGCTCCCCAAATCACAGCCAAACACTGCCTAAGAGTCCGTCTGGGCCTTGTGTTGCTCCGGTGGGCTCTGGTTTCCTGGGGCTCTCCTGGGGCCCAAAGCAGTGGGAGAGAAACGGTGAGAACCAGGCAAGCTGCCTCCTCCTGGGAGCCTTCCACTGGCCCGTGAGCCCCAGGCCGAGGAGGACACATCAGCAAATGGGGGCACCCAGCCTGCCCCAGCCACAGGGAACACCGGCATCCTCCTCTGCCTGAGCCTCCCCTGAGGATGTCCTGAGTGACAGGCGGGTATGGGCCCAGCCTGGGCTGCCACCCAGAGCTGAGCATCAGAAATCACAAAGAAATCCTAACTCACTGGCCCAGCCAGCAACCTGAACGCTGAGGGAGCCAAGGCCTGTCACGAATATGCTCGGGTCCTGGTTGAGTTAATCGCCATACCTGCCCCGTGAGCCATGCACTCCTGTTAGCTGTCCTCCCATTTCCCAAATGGGGAAACTGAGGCACAAACCAGGGAACTCACTTGTCCAAGGCTCTTAGCCATCCCTCCCCGACAAAGGCCTGGCCTTTGTGATTGGGAACTGTGATAAGCTGGCTCGGGACAGTGGCAGGGCAGGTCCTCAGTAAAGCCAGTGCCAGCATTCGGGGGACAGAGTTGGGGTAGCAGTCCCTGCCTGGCCTGCTTTGTTGCCTGACCACCCTGTCCTCATCTGCCAGTGTCTGGACACCCTTCCAAGGGCTCAGAGTCCCTAAAGCCTCTGGACACCCCCTCCCCCGCCTTGGAGCCTACCACACCAAGAGAAAGAGGCCGGCACTGGGGTTGTCCTGCAGACGGAAGTCCCAGATCAAAGTCCAGGGCTAGGGGGATGGGTCCCCAGCAGTCCCCGTCTGTCCATCTCCTCCCCAGCTTGGCCCAATAACACGGGTGCTTTGGGCCCATGTCCTCACTGTGGTTGGCTCTGGGGTGGGCTGGGCTGGGGGTCTCCAGTCTCCCTGCTCTAGGAGCAGTGATGGGGGCAGGGCAGAGCCTTGACCACAGCTCCCTCTGGAGGGTCTTGCTGATGGACATACGACCTAAGGGATGGCTTCAGGACAGAGCCATAAAAACGCAACAGAGATATGATCTCGGGTCCAAGCCCAGCCAAAGGGTCTGAACTGGCGCAGGTCCCAAGGCCCAGCAGTCAAAGCCTTAGGGGTCCACACCTAGGAGGGCACAGCCTCACCTGGCCTCAGGGAAGCACCGTGCAAAAGCCCTCAGGAGGTGTCTGAGGATGCCTAGGGTGGGGGGTGTTGTCCGCAGCGTGTCTGTGGCTGGTGGGAGTGGGAGCAAGAAGACGGCGGTGGCACCTCACCCCCCCGCCCCACACTGCGCACAAAGCCGCCTGGTTCCCGGTGCCCCAGCCCAAGAGAACCACACATATGCACCCAGGACACAGCACGTTGACCTCCGCGAAAACCCAGAAACGACCCCTTCTGGGCTCAAGAATAACCATGATATCATTTTTTCAAATGAATGAATGAATGAAGACAATAGAGTATATAGGAAAAGAAACACCACAAAGGCGGTACGGGAGGCTGGCAGGTGAGGGGATCGAGAACCAGGGATGTGGATTAAACCAGGATTCTGGAACCCTAAGGAGTATGGAAAAGAAAACCCACATCCAGCGAGGGAGGCCCAGCCAGCACCCGGTCTCTCTCCTAGGATGTCGAGAACATGAGGCAGAATGGGTCTGAACTCGGCTCTGGGAGCCCCCATCCCTGCTGGGACAACCCTTTCCCAGTCCAGAACCAGAGACACAGAAAGAGCCGGCGCCTACCTGCGCCGGTGAGGTCTGGTCCGTCCTCCTCCCGGCTGCTCTGCAGACATGGTGCTGGCCTCAGCTCCTGGACCATCCTGGGGCCTCTGGGCAGGGTCTCCGCAGGGGCACCCGGCCGGGGCTCAGACTCCCGGGTGGGAGGGTGAGCGGCTATAGATGCTTCCAGAGATCCAGAAACAGCCTGAAAGGGAAGAGGTGGACACGGTGAGCCCAGGCTCTCTGGCTGTGGGTGCCATTCCTCCCCAGCGATGGCCTGACCTTGGCCATCAGAAACTCAAGATTGGCTGGCTGTGGGCAACGGCAGAGCAGGTCCTCCATAAGGCCAGTGCCAGTGTCTTCCTCGCCCAGCAAGCCCAGCCTAGGGGACACCAGGCTGGACCCCTGCTGCCGGGGTCCCGACCACACAGCACTGTCTGCTTGGCCATCCAAAACGGGAACTTCTCAAGACCTTGCAGCAGCTGGCCGGCACTGCAGGGAGCCCAGAGCATCTAAGAGGAAACCTGAAGCTGAGCCCCGAAGTCCGCCCTTGCCCGGTCCCCTGGCGGTGGTGGGGGCAAGGTTTATTCTGTGGTCCTTGCCCAGGCAGCCCCGAGGACTTGGCATTTGGCTCAGAGAGCTGGGCAAACCATCTCAGCTGCACCCTGCAAATCAGGGGAAGGTGCCCCCAAGGAATGCTCTCTTTCAGACTGGGCCGCCAGGCACCTGGTGCCATCCTGAGCTGTGATTACCAGCAGGGAGCAGCACGCAGACCCCTCACCTCTCTCAGCAACTGGAGCGCCTCGATTACCACGTGACCAAATGGATACAGGGCCAGGCGCGGTGGCTGCCGCCTGTAACCCCAGCACTTTGGGAGGCTGAGGCAGGAGGGTGGCTTGAGCCCAAGAGTTCCAGACCAGCCTGGGCAACATAGGGAGACCCCGTCTTTACAAAAATAAATACATAAACTTAAAAAACGGACACGGGAAGGCTGTGATTGTGATATCTTGGATTCTTGCTGGAGAACTGGCAGGGTGGCACCTGGTTTGCTGCACGTCCTGGTGGTGGCCAGCTCTACACCATAAGCTGGCCAGAGTCTCACCTATGGCTTCCAATGCAGATATTTCTTTTAGGTCCCTGAGGGGAGCACAGAAGTGGCGGGAACCTCTGGGACCAGATAGGACTGGCCGCTGACCACTCACAGCTGTGTTCCTCCCCAGGTCCTGTCTTCTGCCAAGAAAGCTGCCCCGTGTGACAGCCAGGACTGCAAGGGTGCCGCCCCGGGTCTGGGGCGCTCTTGCGGGAATGGCACATGTCCCTCCATGCTGCTGTGTGCACCTGGGCTCTCCAGTCCTGAGGGGAGCAAGGACCACCATGATGATGACGACTACGGGGACGGCGATGGTGACACCAGCTGCCCACTGCTAAGGGCCGACCTGTCCCCCACTCCGCACGGAACCCGGAATAGCCAAGGGCCGGTTATGACTACAAGGATCAACATGGCTCATCTCCAGGCCACGCTGCAGCGCGGTCATCCCATCCGCAGAGCCCTCACTTTTTTGTCATCTTTATTGTTTATTTTATTTTTAATTTTTTGGGATGGAGTCTCGCTCTGTCACCCAGGCTGGAGTGGGGTGGTGTGATCTCAGCTCACTGCAGCCTCTGCCTCCTGGGCGCGAGTGATTCCCCTGCCTCAGTCTCCCGAGTACCTAGGATTACAGGCGTGAGCCCCCACACCCGGTCAATTTTTTTGTTTTGTTTTGTTTTGTTTGTTTGTTTGTTTTTTTTGAGACGGAGTTTCTCTCTTGTTACCCAGGCTGGAGTGCAATGGCGCGATCTCGGCTCACCGCAACCTCCGCCTCCTGGGTTCAGGCAATGCTCCTGCCTCAGCCTCCCGAGTAGCTGGGATTACAGGCACACGGCACCATGCCCAGCTGATTTTTTGTATTTTTAGTAGAGA
>NW_016107474.1:2964949-3004444 GCF_001604975.1 Cebus imitator | reverse complement strand
GCTGGAGTGCAATGGCGCGATCTCGGCTCACCGCAACCTCCGCCTCCTGGGTTCAGGCAATTCTCCTGCCTCAGCCTCCTGAGTAGCTGGGACTACAGGCATGCGCCACCATGCCCAGCTAATGTTTTGTATTTTTAGTAGAGAGGGGGTTTCACCATGTTGACCAGGATGGTCTCAATCTCTTGACCTCGTGATCCACCCGCCTCGGCCTCCCAAAGTGCTGGGATTACAGGCTTGAGCCACCGCGCCCTGCGCAATTTTTTGTTTTTTTTAATAGAGATGGGGTTGCACCATGTTGGCCAGGCTGGTTTCGAACTCCTGACCTCAAGTGATGAGCCGGCCTCAGCCTCCCCCAGTGCTGGGATTACAGGCAGAGCCACCACGCCTGGCCACTTTTTTATAGTCTTTAAAATTGTCATAAAACATACCTAACACAGAATTTACCATATTCTAAGTGTGCAGTTCAGTAGCACTGAGGACATCCCCAATACTGTCCTACCATCACCACCATCCATTTCTAGAACTTTCTCATCATCCCACAGAGCAACTCTGTCTCCAGGAAAGGGCTCCCTGCTCCCCACCCTCAGCCCTGGCTGTCAGCGGCTGCTCTCTGTCACCGTGACGGGCTGCTCTAGCTGGCCCATCCCCTTTCCAGGGAGGGTTGGCAGGAGCCCGAGGTCACAGACAGGGTCAGTCCAGGCCAGGGGCTTCAGAGGTGGCGAGCTATGCAACAACCAACTGCACTGCCCGGTCATGGGGGCACCAGCTGTGGTGACCCTCCATTTCCCAGTGAGTAGCTCTGGGGATGGTGGGGTTGTAGAAAAGCAACTTTCTGTTGATCTAGTTTTTTTTCTTTTAGGGATTAGTGCTATAAAAACCCAAGTGCCTAAGTGAGACGGAGGCCTCAGAACTCCCCGTGCGAGCACAGGCTGCACCAGCCCCACAGGCGGGGGACATAGAAATTTACCGTTTGTTTCTGGGAACGCTTTAATTTATGGGATCCATATGGTGACACTGGCCAGACCACAGCCCCCACAAATCCCACAGGCCTGCTGGCGGCTTAGGCTGGAGCCAGGAGGCGGCGGCTGACTTTATTCATTCAACCACTCACTCAGAACCTGGGGTCGGCCCATCAGCACGCAGGGACCTGGGGGCCCGTAGTGAGGTGGTTCCCACCCTGTGGGAACGGGGTCACTCCTGCAGCCTTGCCCTGAGTCATCTCGGGAAACGCTGCAGGGTGATGCTAAAGAGGGACAGGCTTGGGGCTGCTGTGTCTACGACAGGGCACAGATGGCAGCTCCAGCCAGCCCCAGAGGCTCCTGCTGCCGGGGAGGGCTTACGAGGCAGCACCCAGTCAAACTGGGCCGAATTAGCGTTCAAGTCCCCAGGGAACGAGCTGGAGGGGAGCAGGGAAGGGCTGTGCCATGCCCAGTCTCGACACCTGCCCACCTCCTGGTTCCTCCTGCAGCTGCCGGGCCAGGGTTCTGCTGGAGGGAGAAGCTGAGAGGCCCCACTTGGGCTGGAGATGGCTCCCAGAAGCGGGACAGTGAGTGGAAGGACAAGTCAGCCAACATGGCTGTGGTGAGGCTCATGCTTCACTCAGCTCAGCACTGGAACAAGTGAGAAAACCACCCTTTCACTGAGCACCTACTATGTGCCAGGCACTGATCTAGGGCTTTATACCGACTAGCATAGTTTATCCTTCCAACAAGGCATGGAGGCAGGAAGAGACAAACGAAGTGGTCTGAGCTCACAGAGTAACTGGAGAGAGAGATTTGGCCCCAAGCAGTTGTCTGTAACCTTAGACAGCTTACAGAGCAACTGGGGGACACAGCGTTTAAGGAGAGAACAGAAGATGGCAGAGGGATAGCACTGGAGGAGACGGGAGCGCACATGACAAGTACTGCAGGAGCTTAGAGTGCGAGGGGCCCCAGGCTGGGGAAGTAAATCCACACAGGCTTCCCGGAGCAGCTGGAATGTGACCTGGGCCTTCAGGAGCAGTAGGGTTTGAAAGGGAGTGGGAACAGGAGCCACAGCATTCCAGGTGTGGGAGGCAGCAGCCTGCACAGGGCGCCAGAGGCAGGAATGCACACGAGACTGAGCAGCTGACACCAGCCTACCGGGCAGTGGGCTTCCGGCACAGGTGGCCTGGACGGGGCTCCCGTCTTCCTCAAGGGGCTTGTAGCTGAGGACAAGAGGTTGAAACACACATCCCCGCAGGGGCTGGGGGGGAAGTCTCCGCAAGGGCACCGAGTGGATGAGACTGCAGGGACACAGCCACGGCCCTTCCCAGGGTCGGCAGGTATCGCATGGATGAAACTGAGCCCTGTCTTGCCAGATCTTCCGAGTTTTCAAGGAGAATCTGGGAATCCTCTTTTTTAAGGTGTTTTCATTAAGAGACAGGGTCTTGCGGTGTCGCCCAGGCCCGCCTTGAATTCCTGGACTCCAGCCATCCTCCTGCCTCAGCTTCCCTGGGAGTTGGGACGATAGGTGCATGCCACCACTTCTGAATTTGGGAATCTGTTATTTAAAGTTGAACTCTCCTGATGATGAAGTGTCAGCAACTAATCCCCAAAATGTGAAAACACTGTGCAAACCCTCCTACGCTCTTGATGGGAACATAAACGGACGCAGTTGCTTTGGAAAACAGCCTGGCAGTCCATCAGGTGGCCTAACATAGGGTCACCCTGCAACCCAGCAACTCCACTCCTAGACACATAGCCAGGAGAACTGAAAACACCCAGCCATCCGCACACAAACTTGTATAGGGGTGCACAGCAACCCTCAGTGCTACAGACAGACAGACAAATACTGCCAACAACCCAGCTAAGTGTGGAGGCGGGTCCCTCCCCAGTCAAGCCCCCATATGAGACCGCGCCCTGGCCAACATCTTGATCTGCAGCTGGCGAGACTCAGAGCAGAGGGCCTGGTTGAACTATGTGATAATAAACACGTGTTCGCGTTATCCCAAGCTGCTAACTGTGTAATACTTTGTTACACAGCCACAGAGAACTGATACAGTCCTTCGAGTTCTGGAACAGCGCCTGGCCTGGGTATCAGTGTTCCCTGGCATCGCTGTCTGCTGAGCTGTGTGCGTCAGAAACACAGGGAACCAGGTGCCAGTCCCTCCCCTGGCCTCGCTCTTCCCAGCATCGTAACTCTTGTGGGGAGTGAAAGGATTTCACCCCTTTTCTTTGTCAGCAGCTTGGCCTGGACTCTTTGGGGAGCCTGGTCAATATTAATGGACAGACGAGGCTGCAGGGCACACGGGGTTTTGTGAATATGGATTATCTCATGCTCAGAACCATCTTTTTTTTTTTGAGATGGGGTTTTGCTCTTGTTGCCCAGGGTGGAGTGCAATGGCTTGATCTCAGCTCTCTGCAACCTCCACCTTCCAGATTCAAGTGATTCTCCTGCCTCAGCCTCCCGAGTAGCTGGGATTACAGGCATCTACCACCACATCCAGCTAATTTTTTGTATTTTTAGTAGAGATGGGGTTTCTCCATGTTGATCAGGCTGGTGTTGAACTCCCGACCTCAGATGCTCCAATCGCCTTGGCCTCCCAAAGTGCTGGGATTACAGGCGTGAGCCACTGCACCTGGCCTCAGCACCATCTTGAAGGTGGAGGCAAAGGTTCTCAGCCAGGTAACCAAACAGAGGCAACGGGCCCCCCTTCCTTATTCTTCTGAGGCCACAGTCACAGGAGCCCCTAATGAGTAAAGAGCAGGCCCTGAAACCTGCACATGCGCTGCGCCTGCTCTACTGGGCCAAGACTTCCAAGCCCACAGTGTGTCTGGATTTAAAGTACTATTGTGCCGGGGCCTGAGATGTCATTGTCCCCCACTCCAGGGGGCCTGCACAGCAGCCCAAGGGGCCCAGGCAGCCCTGGCTTCGGATGACTGGCCAGGCTGGGAAAACGCCATTGTCTTCTGAATTTTCCTGGACCAGAGCCGCCACCTTTAAAGCTTTCGTCAGTTAATGGGAAGGGCAAAAGGAGGAAAATTTAATAGGGTTCTTCCAAATAAATGGGGGTTCACAGCCCACTGCTGAATAGCCTAATGGATCCGGCATTGTCTCGCTTTCTCCAGGGAGCTGGAGTGGCTTCTGGAGACAGCCGACTCCTGGTAGACCCAGGGGAGGGTGTGGGGGAAGGCAGATCCCACATGCCTGCTCCAAAGCGGAGGACTGTGTGTGTGTGTGCGCGCGCGTGTGCGTGTGTGCGTGTGTGCACGTGTGTGTGCGTGTGCACGTGTGTGCGTGCGTGCGCGCACCATCCAGGCTGGAGTGCAGTGGCGCAATGATCCCCACTCCCTGCAACCTCTGCCTCTGCAGCTTTGTTTTATTAATTTTATTAGTCCATGAAATCCCTAGGTCTGGGAGCCCTGATTTATTTGTTTTTGTTTTGAGACGGAGTCTCCCTCTGTTACCCAGGCTGAAGTGTACCGGTGAGATCTTGGCTGACTGTAACCTTTGCCTCCCAGGTTCAGGTGATTCTCCCGCCTCAGCCTCCCAAGTAGCTGGGCCCACAGTTGTGTAACACCACACAAAGCTAATTTTTGTATTTTTAGGAGAGACGGGTTTCACCGTGTTGGCCAGTCTGGTCTCGAACTCCCGACCTCAGGTGATCTGCCTGCCTCGGCCTCCCAAAGTGCTGGGATTACAAGTATGAGCCACTGCACCCGACCCCAGTCTATTCTTTTAAATGCTTTATTGAGATATAATTCACATACTATACAATTCACCCATTTAAAGTGTACCATTTGATGGCGTCCATGTATTTCTAAGCTGTGTAACCATTGCTGCCATCCATTCCAGAGCATTGTCATCACCCCTAAAGGAAAGAAGCCCACACCCCCACAAGCAGCCCCTCTTAACCCCAGCCTCCAGGCCCTGCAATCACTCTCCGTCTCTGCCTCTGTGGCCTGGCCTCTTCTAGACATTTCATACAAATCCAACACGTGGCCTTATGCACTGCCTTCTTTTTAAAGTTGGCACGGCGTTTTCCAGGTTCCTCACATGGAACTGTGTAAACCCTGTATTTTGAATAATAAGGGGCATTCCAGTTTGAGGACGCATGGCAGCCCAGGGGCTGCTGAACGGAGACATCAGAATTTCCTTCTCCGGGAGCCTTTTTGGCAGGAACTGGTTGGCTGTTCACAGAGTCAGCTCCCTCTCCCTCCTGGGCACCCAGCCAGACTCCATCTACTGGCCTCCCCTATAGCAGGGCACAGCTGGCGCCCCAGGTCCTGGCCACTCTCCCAGCTGGGAGGTCTTAGCAGAGTGACTTCACCTCTCCAGGCCTTGATTTCCTTTTGAGTACAATGAGGCTGGCACTTTGGGAGGCTGAGGCAGGCAGATCACTTGAGCCCAGGAGTTCAAGACCAGCCTGGCCAACACGGCAAAACCCTGCCTCTACCAAAAATGCAATAATTAGCCGGGCGTGGTGGCAGGCACCTGTAATCCCAGCTGCTGGGGAGGCTGAGGCAGGAGAATCGCTTGAACCCAGGAGTTGGAGGCAGCAGGAGTGGAGATCATAGCGCCGCTGCACTCCAGCCTGGGCAAGAGAGGAAGAGTCTGTCTCAAAAATAACATGAGAGGGACAACACAGTGCCCACCTCCAAGAGGAAATCAAGTGAACTATTCTGCCAAACCACTGGGAACACTGCAGGTGCTCAATAAGCACCTGATCCCATGAACTAAGAGCAGGACCATCAGAAACAAGAATCAAAGCACCACCGTGACCCCACGGCCCCACAAAGCTTGAAGGGGCGTGTGCTGGGGAAGGCGTCTTAGCCTTGGGTGCAGATGGCGAGGGCGGGGCCTGTCCAGTGCCCTCACACCTTGGCCTCTGGGCAGTTTCGGCTCCAGCTGGCAGGGCGGCCTCCTAGCTGCTGGAGTCTAGGGCCCCTGAAGTCACAGGGGCATGGTCCAGGGAACGTGCTTTGAACAGTTAAATGTCAGGAGAACTAGCCTACCCACTCTTCCTGGTCAGCCTGAATCATTGCTTCATTCCAAGCAAGCTCCAGGTGCACCTGGGAAACCGGCACAGCTGACCTTGAGTAAAACACAGGTAGGCCCGAGTCCACGCTGCCACTCGCCTGCCGGCGTGACTGGGAGAGACCATGCGAGACACAGCTCTCTGGTTCTGAGCTGACGTCTCCGGGAAGCGGGCTAGGAACATCTGCCTTGGGTGTCCTGAGCACCTACTATGTGCCAGGTGCCAGCTGGGCACCTGCCATCCACAGCCCATTAAATCATCCTAGCAACGCCCCCTGACTTCTCAAAGGCATGGAAGTCAAGTCAACTGCCCAATGTCACCCAGCTGGTCACAGTGAGAGCCAAAAATGCAGGCCAGCATGTGTGCCCTGCCAAGTACCTCGTCCCCACCCACTGCCCAGGGCACAGTAGGTGCTCACTGAGCACGGGCAGAGCCTGAATCCGCACCCCCATGCCTAGCAGCCACACAGCAACTCAGACTCTGCTCTGGGGCAGGCAGGTCTGTGCAGCTGGTGAACGGCAGAGGGGAGGTTTGCTGATGGGCTGAGGCCGATTTAGCTCAAGAGCGAAGCAGAGAAGAGGAGACAAGGAACACAACCGCAGGAGAGGGAAGAGATGCCAGCATCCCCACAGCACAAAAGAACACAGCGTCGCCTCCTCTTTGCCCCGAGAAAAATCAAGCACAGGCACAAAGCCAAGGGCAGAGGGAAAGGCAGTCCCTTCCCCAGGGTGCTGGCAGGGTGTGTGCGTTGACTAGGGAGGGCAGCAGGCACAGCCAGCCCAGGAGCACCTCCTGGGCCGACCAGAGGCCCCCGTCCCTGCTGGGGACATGCAGGTTGCATCCCAAGTGCTGCTGTGTGCCAGGGAGGGAGAGAAGGGAACACAGACAGGCCAGCCCTGCGACGGGAGCCCCTCCTCCCACTGTCCTGACCCGCAGTGGCGCCGCACCAAAGCCCACCTACGAAGACATTGTGCTCAGCCTGCCCTGATGGGATTTCTTGTTCTGTGCTTCGAGCTAGTGCGTCAGAGGCCAAAAACAGTATTTTACGCCCCTTAATTCCCTGTAATAGCTCCGTAATGGCTAGCAGAGGACTCCAAATACCGCAATAAAGGGAATGATAAGGCTTCGGGTCGGGGAGACTGGAGATGCCGAATGCAGAGTCCCTGATAAGCAGACAACTAAAGGGTTATTAAATGTGTGCTGGCGACCGGGTGTAATTGGAAAGTTATTAGATATGGAATACACACAGCACCCGGCAAATGAGTAATCAGGGACTAATTAAGCACACGCCACACGGCAGATCGCACGGGAGAGGCTGGTGGCTGCCACATCTGTGACTGCAATTAGGGCCTCTCCGGCTGCAGCGCTCCCGGCTGGGGTGGGGGAGTGGCAGGACCGGTGGGGGAGCTGCAGGGCGGGTGGGGGAGTGGCAGGGCCGGTGGGGGTTATCCGTCTGGGGCAGGGGCACCGCAGTGGGGGTGGGGATCAGACCCTCCCTGCCTCTCAGGGGCCGGAGGGAGGGAGGCGCTGGGCTCCTGCAGCCTTGGGAACCACAGAAGCTCAATGAGACACATGGTCCAGGCTTGAATAAATCAAAAGGCGGTTCTGATCTGTCCCAGGCTTCAAGTTTGGCTAGGCGGTGGCTGGCTGCAGCTGCCCGAGTCACCTGGAAAATCCACGACACACATGCACAAAAGCATGACCCAGAGCCTTGCGGGCTTCCGCCAGGCAGGCCAGGCAGGAATGACCAACTCAATGTACAGATGGGAAAGCTGAGGCTGAGTGAACAGAAAGTGGGCAAAGGTTGCCCAGCCTGGACACTCTTGCAGCAGGCACAGAGCACCTTGTCTGGGTTAAAGAAAGGAGCCTGCATTTCCCAGAGAAGCAGTGACCAAGCTCAAGCGGAGAAAGAGAGGCCAGGTGCAGCTGGGTGACCAAGAGGAGCTGGGACCTGGGCGGGAGCGACGGTAATCCAGGGAACGCCTCTTTGTGTCATGTCCCTGGCCTCAGCTTCCTCCTCCGCAAACATGGAGCTGAGGGTCCCGCCCATAGCTCTAAGCTGGATGGATAGATGCACAGATGACTGGACAGATGGACACGCAGTGGGGAGATGGACAAGCGGATGATGGATGGATGATGGACGGTGGATGGGTGGATGAACAGATGGAGGGGCAGGTGGGCGGATGATGGATGGATGATGATGGATGGGTAGACAGATGATGGACAGACAGATGACTAGTGGATGGAGGATGGATGGGTGGAGAGAGGATGGACAGAAGATGAATAGTAGATGGATGATGGAAGGACGGATGGACGGACAGTGGATGAGTGGATGGATGGACACAGGAGCAGGTGGGTAGAGGATGGATGGACGATGATGGATGGGTGGACAGATGATGGACAGAAGATGAATAGTAGATGGATGGATGATGGGCAGGTAGATGGATGGTGGACAAGATAGCTGGAACTGTGTGTCCCATTATATGGATGGGGTCACTGGGGTCAGGAAGGATAGCACACTTGCTGTGTCTGGTCCCACTGTGGGATCGGTGGGTGGGGCACCAGTGTTTCCAGAAGCCTCACTAGAAAGCGGGGATCCATGTTGACAGCACACTCAGAGAGCCTCAGGATACGCTCAGGCTCGGAGGCAGCTGATGATCCCTCACGACGCTGGGACAGGGCAGGAGCTCACTGCTTCCCGAGGCAAGAGCACCTCCTCATGGCTGTCAGGAAACAGGGTGCTTGGGTGCTGCTGGCGAATCCAGCCGGGCCAGGGTGAGGGGCCAGCACCTCAAGATGTGGAGGTCCTGAGACCCTGGCATCAGCCTGTGAACCTCCTCCTGGGGGCCAGCAGTAGGAGCTAGGCAGAGCTCAGACAGGCTTGCCACTGACATTCTGTCTCTCCCAGGGACCCCTCCCAGTGCCAGCGGTACCCTCCCCCATCCCCAGCCTGCCCTGTGCCTGCTCACCTCCTGCCTCCAAGGGAGACAGCCTCCTGCTGACCCTGGGTGTGCAGCCCTGCCAGGAACAGCTCTCCAACACCACCGGGCAGCGGCCTTCCTAAAACACCACACTTATCCTGCCAACCCCTTACCAAAGTTCTGACGCACTGTGGGATGGGCGGGTGGGGCACGAGTGTTTCCAGGAGCTTCACTAGACATCTAAGAGCGACATTCTTTGGTTCAGTTCAGCTTTTCACCCACATTTCTGTCACATCTTCATATCCACCCACCCAGCCAGCCACCCACCCATCATCCATCCATCCACCATTTACTCACCTGTCCAGCATCCCCTCACCTATCCACCATCCATCCACTCATCCACCATCCATCCATCTACATGTCCATCACCCATCCACCTGCCTATCATCCATCCATCCATCATCCATCCACCACTCATCCACCCATCCACCTACCCATCATCCATCCACTCATCCACCCACCTGCCCGCCATCCATCTACTCGTCCACCATCTACCTGTCCTTACCCATCCACCCACCCGTCATCCATCCACCACTCATCCATCTTCCACTCATCCATCCATCCACCTGTCCATCATCTATCCATCCATCATCCATCCATTATCCATCCACCTGCCTACCATGCATCCACTCATCCATCATCCATCTACCTGTCCATCTCCTATCTACCCACCCACCCATCATCCATCCATCCATCCACCATTCATCCGTTCATCCATTATCCATCCACCTGTCCATCATCCATCCATCATCCACCCACTCATCCACCATTCATCGACCTGCCCATCATCCATCCATCCATCATCCATCCACTCATCCACTATTCATCTATCTGTCCATCATCTGTCCACCCATCCATCATCCATCCATCCACCCATCACCGCCCACTTGCCAATCCATCTATCCATCCATCCACCCATCCATTTTCCATCCATCCATTCATCCATTTGTCCATCTGTCCACTGTCTATCAATCTGCCCATCCATTCGTCTATCCATCCACCCACACGGCCATTGTTCATCCACTCATCCACCTGTCCGTTTGTTCATCATCCATCCATCCAATAAATGTTTATTGAGTACTGACTATGTGTTAGGTGCTGTGCCTGGGATATAGCAGCAAACGAAACAGTCAAAAATTCCTGCTGACATTCTGGCTGGGGAGACACAAAGTATTCCAACATGACTATGAATAAACAAAGTGTTCATCTGTCGGTCAGTAGGAAGTGCCGTAAAGACAAACAGCAGGAGAAGGGGATGGAGGAAGGGTGGTGGGTGGGGAAAGTAAAGATGGTGGATGATGGATGGACGGTGGTAGAGATCTCGTTTTTCATAGGCGGGCCACACTGAGAGAGCATGTTTGTGAACAGACCTAAGGATTGGGGCACAAGCGGTATTTGGTTACAGAAAAAAAAAAAAAAAAAAAAAAAACAGAGAACACCTGAAGGAAACGAGGACACCAGCCACGGAGACACCTGGGGAAGAGTGTTCCCGGAAGCAGGAACAGCGAGCACGATGGCCCAGAGGCAGCAGCACGTTTGCAAACCTTTTCTTAAAAGGCCAGATGGTATTTTTGGCTTTGCGGGCTGCATGGTCTGTCAAAACCACTCGGCTTTGCCACCGCAGAACCAAAGCAGCTTCAGACAGTGCCTAGATGAACATGCACGGCTGTTCTAATAAAACTTTATTTATGGACATTACAATCTGATTTTCATGTAATTTTTATCTGTGGTGAAATATTATTCTTCCTTTGGGTTTTGTTTCTGGCAATCATTTAAAAATGTGAAAGCCTTTCTTAGCTCATGGGCCGTCCAAAAACAGACAGCCGGCCGCACTCGGCCCGCAGGCCCCTGTTCTAAAAGCAGAGAGGAGGCCTGGGGTTTGGGAGCGGGTAGGAGGTGGGGCACGGTACACGCCAAACTCCCAAACACGAGGAGAGTTCTTGCAGGCAAAACCCATCAGGCAGCGGGACCCGGGGAGGCACGGCTGAGCCTCGGCAGACACTGCGGCGAGGGCAGAGCAGAGGGCGACGGCAGCCCCCACGGAGTCACCTGCATCTGTCTGAAGGCGGCAGGCGGCTCGTTCTGAAGCACACGCAGCACCAGCCAGCTCGTCTACACCACCGGCTCCTCCCCTCCCTTCCCTCTCCCGCCTGGGAACCAGCATCCTGTTGGGGCCGAAGGCACAGACTCAGCCTTGCCTGCTTCAAAATCCCTGCAGGCAAGGGACTCCACCTCCTTGGGCCTTGGCTTCCCCATCTGTGAGATGGAAACAGTGACAGTGCCAGCCTCTGGGGCCAGCGGCCAGGGCCCGAGCCTGTGTTGTGAAGCTCTGGGACCGGGCACTGGAGGGTGGACAGGGAACAGCCTGTGCTTCACACACTCCCTGTGCTCATCCCATGTGCCCGCCCGCCTCCTACACAGGTGTCCAATCGCAGCTTCTCAGAAGGGCACCTCTCGGACCTGAAACAAGGGCTGCTGTCATCCTGGGAGCGTCGGGCTCGGCCCAGGGTTCCGGGCAAAAGCAATGCATGGGCCGCTCACAAACCTTGCCAGCTGCCTAAGAGTCCCCTCCCATCCCAAAATGCCCCCTGCCTTCCTCCCAGAAATGTTCTCTGCCTCCTCCTCAGCCAAGAACCCGCCCCCTTTCCCTCGAACTCTCTCCCCAGCTCCCCTCCCAGCAGAGACAGAGGCACCCCCGCCCACGTCCATTCATGCCACATCCCAGGGAGAGATTCGGGGCTGGGATCTGCACCCCCAGGCCATCAACCCCTGTGAACCATACTCCCAGGCCCTGGCATGGCAGCCCCAGCACAGCTGCTGGAGGAGACGGGTCTGAGTTATGTAAGGAGCCATGGTCCTGGGGAACAGTGTTTCAGGCACAGGAACGGCCACTGCAAAGGCCCTGACACGGGAGTGTGCCTGGCTGCAACCGAGGAAGAGCAAGGAGCAGGTGCCGGGGAGGAGCCAGGGAAGCAATGGGTCCCATTTTGGAGGTCCCCACAGGCCCCTGGGAGGACTGTGGCTCTCATTCACAGTGAGAGGGGAGCCCGCTGAGTGTCCTGGGCTAAAGAGACATCATTTTGATTTTTGCCTTTTTGAAATTCCAACTTTTTTTTGAGTCAGGGTCCCACTTGTTGCCCAGGCTGGAGCGCAGTGGTGCGATCGTAACTCACCGCAGCCTCAACCTCCTGGACTCACGCATCCTCCCACCTCAGCCTCCTGAGTAGCTGGATCTACGGGCATGCACCACCATGCCCTGCTAATTGTTTCATTTTTCGTAGAGACGGGGCCTGGCTATGCTGCCCAAGCTCATCTTGAAGTTCTGGCTTGAAGTGATCTTCCTGCTTCAAGCTCCTGAAATGCTAGGATTACAGGTGCGAGCCACTGTACCCGGCCAACTTTGGAAGCTGAGATATTTGCAGATTCACCTGCAGCTACAAGCAGTGATGGCGTCACCCCGCACCCCACCCCCAGCCTCCAACAGGGGCGGCCCTGGATCACTGCAGACCCGCCACAAGCAGGAACTGAGAACCACCGACCTGCTCTCCACTCCAGGACCCTGTCGCCCCCAGTGCGTTAAGTCAGTGGACTCACACTGTGCTTGCTCTTTGGGGCCGGCCTTCCCACTCAGCAGATCCCCTGGAGACGCGCCCACACCCCCCGGTGCACCCCTGCTTTGTCTCTTTCCATTGCTGAGCAGCGCCCCACGGTGTGGACGCGTCACGGTTTGGTTTGTTGAACTGCTTGCTGATTTCAGGTTTAACAGGATCAAGAAGCACCTTCCTCCCGAGAGGCTGAGGGAGGCATGTCCGGCAGCACAGCTGACCCCCTGCGCCGCCAGGCCTTCTCCACAGCCGTGCTCCCCACTCCCTGCTGCCCACCACCCGCTCCTGTCCTCAGGGACTGTGCCAGGCTTTCTCTGCTGCCCCCACTTATCAGCAGCAACCCTTCTCCATGCATAAATTGCAAGGAGAAGGATGCAATTTGCGCATGGAGAGGAGGTGCCGCTGAAAACGGGGGGCCAGGAGGGACGCCCCATTTGCTAGGTACTTGTGGGGCACAGTGCTCCCCCCATCCCACCATGGCTTCCTCTGATTCCCAGGCTGGGGAGACTAGTGGCTATGAGCAGCTAATCCTTAGAGTGTGTTCCCTGTTGAGATGTGGCTCAGAGAAGTTGAGCAGCCTGCCAAAGGTCACACAGCCTGAAGACAACACACTCTGGCCCTGGTGTGCCCTGAATCTCACAGAGACAGATCCTTGCCACAGGTGCTCTGAGGCGGAGGAATTCATCCAGCAGGCCTCCCAACAGCATGTGACAGTGGGGGCTGCTGGGGCTGCCAAGGCCCAGACCCTGGGCTCCCAGCTCAACCGTGGGCCACCACAGGTGACGTGACATCATGACCGTGAAGGAGCAGAGCGCCTCACGCAGCAGAGTCAGTTTCTCCAGCGCCGACAGGGCATTAACTGAAGTGATCACTAGACTATTAATTCTCTCCCAGCCCCTGCCAAGGGTATTACAGTGAAAAACGGCAGCTCAGGCGCAGGGAAATTCTTCAGGGTGACAAACATAAAAATAGCTCTAATTGAAATTGACAGAAATTATACCCTTTAAAAACACACGTCCAGACGCACTGGCTACAATGTGAGTTAACACCAGGGCAGGGTTTCTGTTCACAGGATCGTGGAAACACAGTGACAGCCACGGCAAACAGCCTCAGGAGATGCCACTTCTGCTTGGTGGGCCCCGAGGTGTCGGGAAGGTGGCAGTGACAGGCTGGAGGGCTGGCCACCGGGTCCTGCAGACACAACCCCACTGCTCATCGACAAATCCCTGCCCAGGGACAGCGGGCAGCACTGAAATAGAAAGACTCCCTGCCAGTCTCCAGTTCACTGTCGAGAGACCGAGGGTCTGTCCCAGGCACCCTGAAGGCCTGGGGACGGAGGCCATCAGCTCGTTACCAAGCAACGCTGTGGCCTAACCCCAGCCGTCACCAGAGCCCTTCTTCCCTAAAGCCTGATGCTTTTGAAACTCACACATTAAAAAATGTAAGTAACGGGCCAGGTGAAGGTGTTCACACTTGCAATCCCAGTGCTTTGGGAGGCCAGGGCAGGAGGATTGCTTAGGGTCAGGAGTTTCAGACCAGCCTGGGCAACATAGTAAGGTCCTGTCTCTTCAGAAATTTCATTTTAATTCATTTATTTATTTAGAGACAGTTTCACTCTGTCACCCAGGCTGGAGTGCAGTGGCATGATCTCTGATCACCGCAACCTCCGCCGCCCAGGTTCAAGTGATTCTCTTGCCTCAGCCTCCCGTGTAGCTGTGATTACACACCCCCACCACCAAGACCAGCTAATTTTTGTATTAGTAGAGACAGTGTTTCACTATGTTGGCCAGGCTGGTCTCGAACTCCTGACCTCAAGTGATCCACCCGACTCGGCCTCCCAAACTACTGGGATTATAGGCATGACCCACCGCACCAGGTCTCTACAAAAATTTTAAAAATTAGCTGGCCATGGTGGTGCATGCCTGTGATCCCAGCTAATCAGGAGACTGAGGCAGGAGGATCACTGGAACCCAGGAAGTCAAGGCTGCAGTGAGCTGAGATCCACTGCACTCCAACCTGGAAGACAGAGCAACACCCTGTCTCTTAGGAAAAAAAAAGTCAACAGCAGAGGCCCTAGAGAGCTAAGAAAAATTCTCATGCTCTTGCACACAGTGACAAATTGACTTTTAGCAGTCAGGAAGGTTTCAATTCAGTGGATGGAAGAATAATAAATATAATGGCAATAAAATGATCATCAACACAGGTGCAGCATCTGCTCTGTGCTTTGCCCCATTTTAAATACTTTCCACGTATTTTAATTCACTTAATCCTCGCAACAGCCCGTGAGGTAGACACCGCCGTCATCATCATCATTTTCCAGACGAGGAAACTCGTGCAGAGGCTCAGAGGGGTCTCATAACCTCCTGGACTGACGGCCAGGGCAGAGCTGGGAGGGGAGAGCTCGGGGCTCCAGCCCACCCTCCCAGCCACCTGCAGAGCCTGTCAGCCTGACACACGGGAGAAACCCCTCAGCCCGCTGACTTGCAGGGAGTCCCTCTGTTCATTCTGAAACCCGAGCCAGGAACGCACCTCGCCCAATGGTGTTAGGAGCTGGTCCTGAACACTCACGCGACGATGTGTTGTCTTTGTTTGTTTTTGAAACAGGGTCTCACTCTGTTGCCCAGGCTGGAGTACAGTGGCCCGATCTCGGCTCACTGCAACCTCCTCCTCCAGGGTTCAAGTGATTCTCCTGCCCCAGCCTCCTGAGTAGCTGGGATCACAGGCGCGCCCCACCATGCTCAGCTGGATCCCTTTTGGTAATCAAAACAGGGAAAGATCTGGCTTCTGTGAGGCTGACGTTTCAGGTTACAGGGAGACAGACAATGTATATCCACTCCTTCTGGTGCCACAGGCAAACACGAAAGTCACCGAAAATGAAAACGCAGACTCCGTTTCCTGGCGTCAAGACACAATTCAAGAGTCTAAGACTCTCACCAGCAAAGGATTAGGAGTCATTTTTTTAAAGAGAAGAAAAATGGAAAGATTAAAAAGAACCGCCTCCCACCCCAGCCCTCGCCCGCCGCCTCTCTCCCCGCCGCCTTCCGCACGTCCACGGAAAGAAATCTAATAATGTGAGAGATGGAGAAGACAGCAATTTCAGTGCCTTTTCACTGCTGCCTTCCCTGAAAAGATCTGAAGGGAGTAATTGACTGAAGTGAGTCCCAGTTGGGGTGGGAAGGGGAAAAGGAAGCGTGGGAAATAAAAGGCAGAAGCTTCTAGAAAGGGCGCAGCATGCAGGCAGAGGGGTGCCAGGGCCCTGTCGGCGCCATGGCCGTTTGTCCAGAGAAATCTTGGCCTGAGTGAGCAGAGTCCCTGTGAGGAGGCAGTGAGCGGATGCCTGCAGGGCTCTGGGCAAAGACAAATGTACCACCTCCACGGGAGGTAAAAGACGTCCCCGGCTGGGAATCTCGGGTCAGCCAGCTTGGCACCCACGCCAGGTGGACTCCAGAACAGGCCATGGGGAAAACCAATTTGCAACCACGTAAAATAGCACTAGAACTACTATGGGCCTGGCTACTGGCCTGGCTGTGTGGAGAGGGAAATGACGTCAGACCCAGTGTCCTCCCTCCCAGGTGACGGCGACAGTTCAGGGGAGGAGAGCAGAATTGGGGGCATCAACCTGCCTGTGACAGTCAAGGAGTGGTTACCTGACCAGCTGAGACTCTGCCTAAACACCCACCCCAGCGCTGAAACCAGCAATGCTCTTGGGATGAGACGCCCTGTGATTCTGCCCACCGCGTGCCAGGCCGAGCTCTGCAGGCACGCGCTCAGTGCCCTCAGCAGCGTCACGAGAGTAGGGCGGCTGGCAGCAGCGCCTGTCCATCACAGCTTTCCCTCCTTCACGCACTGACTCCGTTACTCTGGGCTGTGTGGCCGCGGGGAAGTGGCTAAGCCTCTCTGGGCCCCAGCCCCGTCATCTGTAAAATGGTCACAATGACAGTACCTATCTCACAGGGGAAGAAAAGTGACCCACGGCAGACACAGTTAGACTCCTACCTGGCCTTTGGGAGCTGCTGGATAAAACCTAGCTGATTTTATTTTCCCTCACGGTAACCCCTTAATTATTTAATGTCATTTAAGTTATTTAATTTTAATTTAACCACATATGCCATGCCCTGTTCAAGCACTCTGCAACTCTTACTTGCTTGATCCACACACGCCTGTGACAGGTTCTATCATTATACTCCCATTTGATAGAGGTGGAGACTGAGGCAGGGAGGGGTAAGTCAGCTGCCTCAGGTCACACAGAGCCAGCTCTGCACCCAGACGCCATCATCCTCAGCCTGCACTGCTAACTTCGGGGCACATCTACCACTGAGAACAGCCCGGAAGGTCAGGAGGGCACTCAGGGTGGCCCCATCACGGGAACAAGGTTCAGTGGCTGAACGCACCCAGAGGTGAAGGCAAGATACAGAAAAGGCGCATCTGGAGACACCGAGGGGGAGGATCTGCAGTGTGGCAATCAGAAAGGAGGACGAAGCGGGTGACCATGCCCAGGCAGCCCGCCCAGGCCCAGGGCTACAGGCAGAGTGGGGCAGGCGGTCAGGAAGTGGGTGTCCCTGATACAGCCAGGGCCCCTCGCGCTCATCTGGGGCAGCAGGAAGCCGCACACGATGGTGCTCGGCCATTCTGCAGACCCTTGTTCAGACCCTGGGTTTGCTTTCGGTCACTATGAAAAGGAGCAACAGCCACCAGTGCCCGCGGAGGTGGATGAGCAGGGCCAGCACCCACAGGCCCAGCGCAGGGAAGGCGGGGCCTCTGTGTGTCTACCCCCTTGTTCCAGAGGTGAGGGAGAGGCCAGGGGTGTTCCCAGCACCCCCAAAGCTCGAAGGTGGGAAGAACCTGAAAGGCACCTGCTCGATAGTCTCAAACATCGAGGCTGGGTCCCGCATGAGACCAGCACGGAGTGCTGTGGTTTTCAAAAAGAAAACCGAGGCCGGGCGCGGTGGCTCAACACCCATAATCCCAGCACTTTGGGAGGCCAAGGCGGGCGGATCACAAGGTCAGGAGATCGAGATCATCCTGGCCAACATGGTGAAACCCTGCCTCTACTAAAGATACAAAAAATTAGCCGGGCGTGGTGGCATGCGCCTATAGTCCCAGCTACTCGGGAGGCTGAGGCAGGAGAACTGCTTGAATCCAGGAGGCGGAGGTTGCAGTGAGCCGAGATTGCACAACTGTACTCCAGCCTGGGCAACAGAGCAAGACTCCGTCGCAACAAAAAAAAAGAAAGAAGGAAAGAAGGAAATTGAATGGAATAAAAACACTGGATGTGCCACGTCGTGAAAACACCAGAGGCTGACACGTCCATTTCAGATGTCAGGTGTACGGCTGCATTGCTGGGCCCCGGACAGCCAGGACTCCTGCCCTCAGGCCCTGTGTCAAGAGGAGCCCAGCCCTTGCCACACCCAGGGGCTCCAGAAGACAAGCAGATGCACAGCTCAGGGGAAATGCCCCCAGCCCATCCCTGCTCCAGGACCCCGTCTCCCTACTTGAAAGTCCTGAGTGCACATGCAGGCCTCCCTCCAGGTCTGTCCTCCTGAGGGGGCTGTGCTGCCAGTGAGCCCACCCCTAGGTCCACAGGGTAGCATGAGCTTTGAGGAGCAGGCCAGGGTACCCACAGGCGTGGCCTGGTATGACGGGACACAGCGGCGGGTGAGAAGAGACGGAACAGCAGGAGCCTCTTGCTGCAGTCTGTCACTGGCGCCTCGATGCTGGGGGCAGACCTGGGGGTGTGCATATGTGTGAGTGTGCATCACACGCACTGCAAATGTGCATGTGGGTACACTTGTGTGTACATCTCTGTGAGTGTGTGTACACGTGTGCCTGTATGTATACAAGCATATGTACATTTGTGTGTGCATGCATGTACACCATCGTTATGTGTGTCTATGCGAGCATGTGGATGTGTGAACGTGTGAAAATGCACGCATGCATTCTGGCATGAGACGTGTGTACATGTGCGTGCCTTGTGTGTGAGCATGCACATATGCACATAAGAATTGTGAAGGCGAGGCTGGACGCGGTGGTTCACGCCTGGAATCCCAGCACTTTGGGAGGCTGAGGTGGACGGATCACCTGAGGTCTGGAGTTCGAGACCAGCCTGGCCAACATGGTGAAACCCCGTCTCTACAAAACTTAGCCGGTCGTGGTGGCTGTGGTGGCCATACCTGCAGTCCCAGCTACTCGGGAGGCTGAAGCAGGAGAATCACTCGGGAGATGGAGGTTGCAGGGAGCTAAGATCGCACCACTGCACTCCAGCCTGGGTGACAGAGCGAGACTTCACCACACACAAAAAAAACTGTGAGGGCATGTGTGTGTCATGTGCACACATGAACATGCTCACACGTGTGTGCACATTAGGCTGTTCAGTGGCTCACAGCCCACCAGGCTGGAGAAGGCCACGAGTGTCCTACCCGAGCCACCGAGGCTGCACGTGGCCTAATCCTGCACCTCTGATTCTGCCCCTTCCATGCTGAACACCAGCGACGAGCCGGCATCGCTGAAGCTCTGTCTTCAAAAGCGGACGAGCTGGTGCTTGGGCTGGGAGCTCCTGGAGCAAAACCGTGGCCACCCTGTGGCTCGGCGCCAGGCTTAATGAACATTTGTTGAATGGATAATCAAGGGAACAAACAAAGCCTCAAAAATCCATCAGCCAATCCCCAAACGCTGCTGGAGCGCCACATGTTAGGAGGGCCAATGGAAGCTGATTAAAGCACCAAGGCTCGATGCTGCCAAATCAGCCCCGGTGACCCTGGAGTGCTGCAGGAGCGCAGCCGGCTTCCCCCGCAAGGCTTCAAGGAGGACCCCGGCCTGCACCCGGGGCAGGGGCAGCCCCCCACATCCTGTTCCACTGTGGCTGGGAGATACCAGGGTACCAGGAAGGCCTGGATCCCCCCGTCCTGACACGCGGTCCTGTCCCGGCTCTGTCCTCCTGGGCCCCCAGCCCCAGCTGCTAGAAGTCCACTCAGGCCAGCCAGCCAGCATGCTGGGGACTTCTTTATGGGACACAAAGCAGGGAAACTCCACACAAATACACACTGGACGTGAGGTCTGAAGGGTGTCACGTCCTGCTTCCAGCCTGCCCTGCTGCTCGGAGGCCTCAGACAAGGCATCGGTTTCTTTGGGCATCAGGGTTCTCAACTCTCAAATGGACACAGCTCCCTCCGTCCTACCTCCTCCCTTCCTCCTTTCCTTCCCCTTCCCTTCCTCCCAGCAGCCAACAGCGTGATTGCCGTTGTCACTGCTGGTGGTGCGGGGCATGAGTCCGCCACCCCGCCGCAGTGGCAGTGGGGGGAGCTGGACTCCTCCTGAGGCGCACAGCCTCACCCCACGCCCCTCCTCCTATTCTCGGCCATGTACCCCTCACCCCAGAAACCCACGCCCAGCACCTGCAGGGAGCCCAGCCCGCCCAGCACAGCCCCCTCCTCCTGCAATTGCCCGCTCCTGGCTCTGTGCACATGACTCATTCTTGCTGGATCAAAGGTCTTGTTGATTAAAAAGCCGATTGAAGTCACTCGATTGCTGAGGAAAGCATGCCAAGTCAGTACCACCCTCCACCCGAGGCCACTCCGGGCCTCATCGGGGCCACCCCGGGCAAAGGGCTGTGTCACTGAAAACTCCTCCGGCCGCTTATCCCCGGGCTCAGAGCTGGGGCCTCCCAGGAGGGGTGTGGGGAGAGGAAATGACTCCCCTCCACCCTCCCCGGTTCCCTGGCGGGGCTATGAATAAATCAACACGAGACATTAACGGGAGGAAAACCATGTTTAATTGCATGCACAGGCACGGGAGTCCCACCGCACGGGAAACTCAAACAAGGGTCAGGTGACTGTCGCCTGAATAGATAGCATCCGAGCAGAAGGAAGGAGCAGGGGCCTGGGGCTTCTGGGGCTGCAGGAGGTGAGGGAGGAAGTGTCTGGTGAATGAGCCTGTCTTGCTGTGCAGATAAAGTCTCTCTGGTGATAAAAGTTGTCGGAGCAGCTCTCCCTGGTCACTAATGCAGCTCTCCCTCACAGATGCAAATTGCTTTTACAAAAGGGCAGCTTTTCAGAGCCACCCCGGCCTGCAGTTTCTCAGAAGAGCCCACTGGAAATATGCTGAGGAAGCATATTTTGGGGTGGCACATTCTGGTCTCCTACAGCTATATTTTGGGGTGGGGGGTCTTGGACCCCCACATTTAAGGGGAAGAAAAATGGCTTCCCTCCATGGGTCACACAGTCCCAATCAGGGGCTATACCCAGCACCCCCAAAAACCAATGCATTACCCCTGAACCTCAGAGTCCACCCTCTGATCAGGACACCAGGTCCTTCAAGGATGAGCAGAACTCGAGGACAGAGGCAGGAGAGAAGAAATGCAGAGAAGCGGTCCTGAGACAGGTGCTGGGGACAAGGTGGGCAAGGCCAGAAGCGCCCAAGTGTGGGGCCTGGGCAACAGGACGGTGACACCAGCAACCCCGATGCAGCTCCCCACACAGGCCCTGTCCAAAGTCAGCTCCAGAAATGCTGTGAGGTGTGCCTGCCCAGGACTCCCATTTTCCAGACGACAACAGCAAGGCCACTGAGGCCCAGGGCCACCAGGTGGCAAGTGGCAGCTCCACATGCACACGCTGGATGCGCCCGCTCGACTCCCGAAAGGACCTTGGGCAGTAGGGAGCCAAGGTGGAGCATAGAGCAGAGGAGTGCCGACACAGCGGCATCTGTGGGGCGAGGAAGCCTCTGGGGGCTCAGAAGACAGCTTGGTACTGCACGTGCGGAGGGCGGGAGCGGGGGTGGCCGGGGAGGGAGTGGGTCTGGGGACAGCAGAGGGTCTGTGTCCACGCGCTGGAGGAGAGATGGTGTTCATCCCGAGGCTGACAGGGACATTCTGGTTGTCACAGTAGGATCTAGCGGGAGAGGCCATGGGAGAAGCCACAGGAGAGGCCACAGGCACGGTGCAGCATCTTGCCTTGCACAGGACATCCCCAAATGTCAACCACGCCCAGGCAGAAGAAGCGTGGGCATGGAGCCTCTGGGTCAGGGAGGGCAGGCCTCAGTACAGCTTGGGGGCCACTGAGGGACGTGGCCCAAAGGGATGCCCACGCAGAGACGGTGGGGAGCTCCTGAAGTAAGAGGCCCAGAAGAGGCGTCTTGGTCCACAGCTGAGGACCCTCTTTGAGCCCCCATGCCTGCCGGCCCAGCTCCAAAGGCTTGCTCTCATGTAACCTGGCAAGTTCCCAGGAGGCTGGTATATTATTGTCCCCATTGTACAGAGGAAGAAACTGAGGCTCAGGGCCACACAAAGGAAAGAGGTGGAGCCAGCTTCTGAGGGGGTCAGGAGGGCAAAGTGGAAGGGTCCGAGGCCCAGCAGTAGCTATGCTCAGAGGAGCCCGCAGGAGAGACAAGGAGGAGGGTGGGTGGGAGGCTGGAAGGCAAGTGTGATGGGCTGGGCCGGCATGGGTTCCACTGCTCCATCACCTGGCCTCTGGGGCTGCTGGGAACCCTAACCCACCGGCCCCGCTCCACTCCTCCTGGTGAGCGCCCTGCAGACGCCTCTCCACTGTGAAGTCCACCCCGGCAGTAAACTCAGTGTCCAGCTTCCACCAGCTCTGCCGCTCTGGTTGAGTGCTGGCTGATCTGGGGGTTTCTACAAGTGTCCAAGGCTGCAGGGTGCAAAGGGACAGCAGGTGGAGAAGTGGTCCCTGGTGGTGATGGTCTCTGGTGGCCTCTGAAAGGACACACTCTGGGAGCAAGTGGCGTTCAGTTTGAGAAGCTGGTGTAGACCACTCACAAAGGCCCCGGCTGGGGCAGGAGGTAGACGGGGGTTCTGAGGCGGGACAGCACCCTCTCTGGGTGGCAGCGCACAGTCTGGCCCCTGGACCCTCAAAAGACAAGAAATGACCCAGAGGAGAGAAGAGACTGGAGGGCGGGGAGAGGAAGTTTCAGAGGGAGGTGTGGACGGAAAGAGGCTGAATTGGGTTTCCAGGCAGAAAACAACTAAATCCAGCATGGGAAAAGCATCACCCCACGCTGTCCCCTTGCTGCAGCGCAAAGGACGCCGGGGGAGGAGAGGCCTGCAGAGTCTGGGGAGCGCAGTGCGGCCCTGGCTTCTCAACCCGCCAGCTGAGGGCTGGGGGAGGCACACGTGGGGACGGGGCTTTGGGTTCCATAAATCATCTTAACCAAGAGCTGCTGGCGGCGGAGCCCGCTGTGTGACCTCGGGGAAGTCATAGCCCCTCTCTGAGCCTCTGCCACCCCACCTGGAAAGTGGGGACATTAGTCCTGGCTTTGTAGGGTTGCTGGAGGATTCAGTGAGTTAAGGACGAAGTTTCTGCAGTGCGCGCTCGGTATGTATGTACGGCATTCCTTAGTGTTGTGATTAGGGAGAGGGAGGAATACCCCCATCAGGGTCTGTAAGCCAGGAGACCAAGGCACACAGACCCAGGGGTTCATGGCACCGCAGCCCCATCTCATGGCCAACAGCTACAGGACCCCAAAAGATAGAGAGCAGCGGTGCTGTGCTTTCCACCCCTAGATATGAGTTACCTCTGGTACTTGTCCCAGTTGCTTGGGTGTTACTGGGAGTCTGGGCCCCTGCCCCATCCCTGGCTCCCGAAGTGGAAATCTGGGGCAGTCAGTCCACGACAGGAGCCCCAGCTGTTGTTACTGGACCCCAGAGCTTCCCCTTTGAGGCAGGAAGCACTCGCTGAACGCAGAATTGCCATGAAGGTGATGCAGGTGTACAAATCCGTTTCCTCCACAGGCCCCAAGGCTGGACACACTCATTAAAGGTCTCAGGACCCGCGCCTCAAGCGTCCCGAACACCAGAGGAGCACCCAAAGGAGCACTGCAGACAGGGAGTGGCAGGCACGGTGACTCGTGCCTGCAATACCAGCAATTTGGGAGGCCAAGGTAGACCAATCATTTGAGGTCAGGAGTTCGAGACCAGCCTGGCCAACATGGTGAAACTCCGTCTCCACTAAAAAAAAAAAAAAAAAAAAAAAAAATCTGGGCATGGTGGTGTGCACCTGTAATCCCAGCTACTCAGGTAGCTGAGGCAGGAGAATCACTGGAACCAGGAGGCAGAGGTTGCAGTGAGCTGAGATCACGTCACTGCACTCCAGCCTGGGTAAGAGTGAGACTCAGTCTCAAAAAAATAAAAAGAAAAAGAAAGAAAGAAAACCCCAAAGACAGGAAGCGTTTCCCATCTCCAGAGGAGCAGCTGAGCCCAGAGAGGTTATGTGCCTTGCCTAAAGCAACACAGCAGGGTCTGACCTCTCTAACTCCCCACTAGGTGGCCTGCCTTAAATCCTGCCCCAAAGCGAGGCTCTGAAGTGTGAGCCATTAACAGCTCCCACGTGCCTTAAGCAGCAAGACAAGCCGACTGTCACACAGCAGCAGCCTTCCCGAAACGAAGTCCCAGGCTTGGGGTAAGGAGGGAGGAGGGAGATAGGGAGAGACGGGGAAGGTGTGTCCCCAGGCCCCAGGGGCTCAGGCTTGCCCACTGACCTTTGTCCAATGTCTCTGAGTCTCAGGGGGACTGAGAGAGGGCAGACTCGGGGACCCAGAAAGATGTCATTTCACAGTTTAATGATGAAATATTTAAACATACAGAAAATGAAGCATCATGAAGCCCGGTGCCCACCCCTGCCCACCTGCACCCTTCGTGGATTGGCAGAGGCGGACAGCATGACAGTGGGCTGGTGCAGCCCTCACAGTGCCCCAGGCCAGGCGCCCGCTACGAGGGGCCGTCTCTGTGTCCCACTGCTGGAACAGTGGCTGTAACAACACATATCCGCCCTCTCTGGAGGTGAGAAGTCCCACTTGGGTCTTGCCAGGCTAAAGGCAAAGTGTGGCAGGGCTGCTCCGGGGAGACTGTTCCCCGTCCCTTCTTCCAGCTCCTCCAGGCCCCTGCACCCCTTGGCTGGTGGCCCCTACCCCACGGCACTCCGGCTCCTCCGTCTGTCACCACACAGCCCAATTCCTCTCCTGCAGCATCAGTTTCCACCGCTCTCTTCTGAGGACAGTCACAAGGACAATCCAGGACACTCACGGTCTCAAAGTCCCTAGCTCACATCTGCAAAGCCCTGAGGTGAGGGGATCAGGACATGAGCCCTGGGGTCCCTGCTCAGCACAACACAGCAGGCATTTCACAGATGTGGTTCTGCTCATCCCCCACACCAGGAAGAACGCGTGCGCCGGGGAGCCCACCGGGGAGACTGCAGAGCACCTGGCAGGGGCATGTGCCAGTGGGGAGAAAATAAATCAGGAAGCATGGGAGACCCTGGACGAACGGGTCTCACCCCTGCCCTCCAAAGCCCCTCACCCCCTGCCCCTGAGGCCCGGCCGTGTCCCCTCCTGCCCTCCGCCCTCCCCACACGCTCCCTCCCCTCCCATGCCCAGCCTTCTTCCCAGGCAGTCCCTGGAGTTACTGTTTTAATGAGTTCCTTGCCCTCTAATTAGCAGGTGCGGCTCTGAAAGGAAGTGTCTGGTGTTTACCCTGCGCGGAGCCTTTAATAACCAAGCCCAAGGAATCTGCGGGCTGGCTCTGGCCTAATTCCCTTGGAACACCGGCGCTTAATGAGCCCTGGTGCAGGCGAACCTTCTCCTGTCCTCTCCCCGCACCCCACAGCCCCCCAGGGGCTCCCACAGCCTGCAGAGACCCAGGCCTGGGCCTGGCGGGTGCCCGTCCACCTGCAGGCAGCTCTGTAGCCCCATCAGCAGGGCACCAGCTGACATCCTTCCAGCAGCCCCTGTGGCCAGGGCTTGGATTAAGTGGCTGACTCCCATGCCCACCCTACGTCTTCCCCACGCCGCCCCTAGCAGAGCCGAGGCCCTGTATTCACAGCCCGAGGGGGCTCCTGTATTCACAGCCCGAGGGGGCTCCGAAGGTCCTTCCCCACTCATTTCACACACGAGCCCTGGGGACAGCCAGCGTTCACTCCCCACCCCCATTTTACAGATGAACAAACTGACGTGCAGAAAAGTTCAGGCCTTGGCTGGCTCCTAAAGGGCAATGCTGAGTTTCCAACCAGGCTTGGCTTGATGCCAAGGCTGTGGCTCTTTCTGGGGGGCCCAGGGCGGAGTTGAGATGCTAAAACACTGGGGTCACAGGAGCTCTGGCGCCACCAGAGGCAGGGCAGTCCATCTCACCCCTCGACCCCCCACGGAACGGTTGGGGGTCCCCGGTCCTGGAGAGGCATCAGCCACCCTGCAGGCCCTGTCATCCTCTTCCCCTGCCTGGCTGCGGGGGCGGGGGGGCAGGGGTGCAGCTGGGAGGTCTGGGTGGTCTCCTCTGTCCCTGTCTATCCACTCCACCGAGGGAGGCCCGAGGCAGGGACACCCAGCAGCAGGCCTCTGCAACCTCTGGAGAGGTGGAACTCAGGAGGACTTGGCAGGGGCAGGGACGTGGCGACAGGGAGGGACCCAGGCCCATCGTCTCTCTCCAATGCCCTGCCCCACGGCAGGCCCCGCAGGGCCCACAAAGGGACCTGCACTCTGAGGAATATTCTGGAACACGTCGTGGCTTTTTTCTTTTACATAAATGGCTCTGCCTCTACGCTGCTCGGGAAGCAGAGGCGCCTCCCACCCCATTCTGCGCCGCCGTTGAATAGCCCGCCAGTCGGCGGAGCTTGAAAGGCGCTCGGCGTGTTTAGGGGGCGGGGGCGGCCGCCGCAGGCGTCCTTTGTTGGGCAGCGGCTCCCTCCGGTCCCCGCTGCGCCTTTCTCTGGCTCAGCGGCTCTTCCTGCAGCCCCCACGCCTCTGAAGAGGTGGCTGGGGAAGCGGAACCCTCCAGGCTGTGGCAGACACTGGCCAGGAAACTCTCCCCTGGGGTGACAGCCCCACCCTGGACAGGGAATTTCAGGCCCTTCCACCCCATCTGGAGTCGTGCTGTGGAGGACGAGTGGAAACCGGGCCTGCCAGGCCTGGCCCCCCCAACTCTCCTGTCCTATGTTCTGCCCTGGCCTGGTGAGAATGAGCTCCCTGGCATCAGTCAGGCATGCGCAGTCAAGCATTTATTGAGTACTTACTGCATACACTGCTGTGTGGCCAACATGAGGAGGAGGGCCTAAAAGGCTAATGACCCAGGAGGGCCACTTGACCGTAGCCAGCCGGATTCAGGCATGGCCAGGGATCTGTGTCATGCGATCTGGGGGTGGAGGGCAGGAAGGCAAGGAGGACTCACCACCCCCTTCCCCTGGAATGTGGTATCAAGCAGGAAAGACGATATCCTCCCAAATAACCCATATGTGGCAGGCTGTGAGTGATCCTAAGGGTTCATTCTCCCCTCGGGACCTCAGTTTTGCTCATCTGTAAAACGGGTGTGTGGAAGGGGTCAGTGACCTGTATGAATCTACGCAGCCTCGACCCTCTCTGTCATGAGGATGGAACAAACACAATGTGTGTCAGGTCGTCGCTTCCAAAAATGGCCACAACAGTATTTCTCACCTCACATGCTCTTCCAGAACCTTCCAGCTTTTTTGTTTTGTTTTGTTTTTTGAGACAGTCTCACTCTCTTGCCCAAGCTGGAGTGCAGTGGTGCAATCTCCTCTCACTGCAACCTCCACCTCCTGCGTTCATATGCTTCTCCTGCCTCAACCTCTAGAGTAGCTGGGACTGCAGGTATGTGCCACCATGCTTGGCTAATTTCTGTATTTTTAGAAGAGACAGGGTTTCACCATGTTGGCCAGGCTGGTCTTGAACTCCTGGCCTCAAACGATCCGCCTGCCTCAGCCTCCCAAAGTGCTGGGATTAAAGGCACGAGCCACTGTGCCGGGCCTTAGAACCTTCCGGTTTTGTCCCCCGCCCTTGGAACTCAGCAGGAGATGGCTCTGTGCCTGCCTCTGCTAATAGAATGTTGTGAAAGTGGCGGGCGCCATGTAGCTTTGGGGGCTAGGTCATAGAAGTAATCTAGCTCTTGCTTTTGGGACACTGACTGGTCTTGGGACCCTGCCGCCATGCTGTGAGGAAGCCCAGGCTGCCCAGGGACCCTGCCGCCATGCTGTGAGGAAGCCCAGGCTGCACAGGGACCCTGCCGCCATGCTGTGAGGAAGCCCAGGCTGCCCAGGGAGAGGCTCCTGTGGAAGGAAACAAGCCCAGAACTAACCTAGCAGCCATGTGGCAGGTGCTCACACTGTCCTGGAAGTGAATACTCCGTCCCTGGGGGAGCTGCCTCCCCTGGCACCCTGGGAAGCAGGACCAGCCCTCCCTGCCAAGCTTTATGCAAATCAAAGGCCTGTGAGCAAAAACAGTGATTGTGCTTTTATGCTGCTATGTTTGGGGTGACTTGTCACAGAGTAGTAGATAATCTAAGGAACGTTTCTAGGCAGGAAATGGGTCTTAAACTGATAGGGACCCCAAAGAGTCTAGCACCTTCCAGGTGCCCAGACATGGCTGCTGATCACATTCTCTACCCTGGACATGAGCTGAAACCACAAAGTAAGCACCAGACTGTTATTAGTCTGTTCTCATGCTGCTATCAAGAAATACCCGAGACTGGGGAATTTATAAAGAAAAACAGGTTTCATTGGCTCATAGTTCTGTATGGTGGGGGAAGCCTTGAGAAATTTACAATCATGGCGGAAGGGGAAACAGAAGCAGGCACCTTCTTCACAAGGTGACGGGAGAGAGACAGTGAGTGCAAGCAGAGGAAATGCCAAAGCTATCACAACAACGGCATGGGGGAAACTGCCCCCATGATCCACCGCCACGGATCCACCGCCACGGATCCACCGCCACGGATCCACCACCACGAATCCACCACCACGGATCCACGGGCCCCCTCCCACAATGCCTGCACCTTGTGGGGGTTACTATTCAAAATGAGATCTGGGTGGGGTCACAGCCAAGCCACATCACAGGCTAAAGTCATTTAATCTGACAACGATCATCCCCATTTAACAGATGCATTCATTCACGTGCAGACGTGTTAATGAACTCACTTAAGGTCACAAAGCCAAGAAGTGTTGGAAGTGAGATTCAAACCAGGAGGGTGGCTCAGAGTCCTCCTCTTTAACCCTTAGGCTTACCCACCCCTGCCAGGTGGTGGTGATGGGCCCATATCCTGAATGAGCCAGGAGGGCATGGATTCCAGAGCTGTATGATCCCTCCAGTCAAGGATCTGGTTAAAGCAGACACCATCTGGCCAAACTTCCTACCCCTGTCAAGTTTTTCATATGAACATATTTTTTAAATTGGCTGAAGACTGGGCACGACGGCTCACGCCTGTAATCCCAGCATTTTGGAAGGCCGGGGCAGGTGATCACCTGAGGTCAAATGAGACCAGCCTGGCTAACATGGTGAAACCCTGACTCTACTAAAAACACAAATAATTAGCCAGACACGTTGATGCATGCCTGTAGTCCCAGCTACTCCGGAGACTGAGGCAGGAGAACCGCTTGAACCTGGAAGGCAGAAGTTGCACTGACTGAGATGGTACCACTGCACTCCAGCCTGGGTGAGAAAAGTGAAACTCCGTCTCAAAAATTATTTATTTATTTGTTTGTTTTTGAGACGGAGTCTCACTCTGTCACCCAGGCTGGAGTGCAGTAGTGTGATCTTCGCTCACTGCAACCTCCAGCTCCCGGTTTCAAGCAATTCTCCTGCCTCAGCCTCCCGAGTAGCTGGGACCACAGGTGCGCGTCACCACGCCCAGCTAATTTGTGTGTGTGTGTATTTAGTAGAGACGGGATTTCACCATGTTGGCCAGGATGGTCTCTATCTCTTGACCTCGTGATCCGCCTGCCTCAGCCTCCCAAAGTGCTGGGATTATAGGTGTAAATTATCATGCCCGGTCAAAAATAAACACAAAAAAAATTTTTTTAACTGAAAAATACTCTTTATGAGATCACAGGATTTTTGGTTTGAAAATCATGATTGTGATACTGGAAGAACTTAGAGGGACAATAAAGAGCCCCCCCTCCCAGAGGTTAAAGCAGCCTGGGACGTAAAGAAACACAGTGCCTGTCCAGGCCCAAGGCCTGCCTCCCTTGCCACTAAAGCTTTTTAAGACATTGAGATCTGGGCCGGGTGTGGCGGCTGACGCCTATAATCCCAGCACTTTGAGAGACTGTGGTGGGAGGAGCACTTGGGGCTAGCAGTTTGAGACCAGCCTAGGAACACAGTGGGACCTCATCTCTATGAAAAGTTTAAAAAAGTAGCCAGGTGTGGTGGCATGCACCTACAGTCCCAGCTACTCAAGAGGCTGAGGTCGCTGGGCTCAAGTGAGCCCAGGAGATCAAGGCTGCAGTGAGCCGAGATTGCACCACTGCAGTCTAGCTGCGGTGACAGAGCGAGACCTTGTCTCAAAAAAAAACAGATAAAAATAAAAAGAGGCCAGGTGTGGTGGCTCATGCCTGTAATCCCAGAACTTTGGGAGGCCGAGGCAGGTGGATCGCGAGGTCAGGAGTTCAAGATCAACCTGGTCAAGATGGTGAAACCCCATCTCTACTAAAAATACAAAAAAATTAGCCGGGTGTGGTGGCATGAGCCTGTAATCCCAGCTACTTGGGAGACTGGGGCAGAGAAGTGCTTGAACCCGGGAGATGGAGGTTGCAGTGACCCGAGATTGTGCCACAGCACTCCAGTCTGGATGACAGAGTGAGACACCATCTCAAAAAAATAAATAAATAAAAATAAATTGAGATACAACTTATACATTGTAAAACGTACCACATTAAAGCGTACAACTGAGTGCTTTTTACATTTTACAATGCCGTGCAACTAACTTCAGAACGCTTCCATCAACCAGAACAAAACTCCACACCCATTCATAGTTACTCCCCTTTCCCCTGGAATCGCCCTCCCCAGGCCCTGGCAGCCACTCATCTGCTTCCTGTCTCTGTGGATTGGCATACAGGGCACTTCACGGATGGGGCAGACCCGCCCTCGGTGTCTGGCTTCCGGGTTTCCCGGCACATCCATGTTGCAGCAGGAGCTGAGTCGGTCTTTGCTGCTGTATGGCCCAGTCATACTCCACTCTCCGGAAAGACCAGATTTTGTTTATCCACTTATCAGCTGACAGCTTCTGTGCTGTTTCCACTTAGGCTATTACAAATAATGCTGCTATGAACATGTGTGCACAAGCTTTTATGGAACCGATATTCTGATGTTTTCTTTCTTTTTTTTTTGAGACAGCGTCTCGCTCTGTTGCCCAGGCTGAAGTGCAGTGGCTTGATCTCAGCTCACTGCAACCTCCGTCTCCCAGGTTCAAGCAATTCTCCTGCCTCAGCCTCCCAAGTACCCGGGACTACAGGCATGCACCACCACACCTGACTAATTTTTGTATTTTTAGTAGACACGGGGTTTCACCACGTTGACCAGGCTGGTCTGGAACTCCTGACCTCAAGTGATTTGCCTGCCTCAGTCTCCCAGGCATGAGCCATCGTGCCTGGCCACTGATGTTTTCATTCTTTTGGGTACCCAGAGTGGGGTAGCTGGGTCCTTGGGCAACTCTCCAATTCATCATCTGAGGAGCTGCCGGACTGTTTTCCATGGGGGCTGCACCATATGCGTTCCCAGCAGCAGTGTACCAGAGTTCCAACTTCACATCCTCGCCAACACTTGTTATTATCTGCCTTTTTAATTGCAGCCCCATCATGGGTGTGCAGCGAGACCCTGGTTAAGCTTTCACATGCAAAGGGATCGGTCGGTGAAGAGGCAGTTCACAGAAAATGCTCCCGGGCTCAGGACAGATCCGGGGTCAAGGCCTTTCTGGACTTGGAAGCTGTGTGGCACTTGGTCAGATGACCAGCCACTCTGCGTCAACCTAAACCACAAGGCGGGACCCCTCCTGATCTAAGGGGAAACTCCTCACTCAACAAGGATGCAGCATATCAGGGTGACGGCAGTGGAGCGTGGAATTCTACCTGGGGACTCAGGTGACTACACAGTCCCCTCCTTGGGGCCGGCCCTGGACACAGCTCTCCAGGTCTCTGTCCACTCAGCCTGGCCAGAATCAGGGGTGGGGGCAGTCACTGGGCAGGGCCTCTGGGAGTTGGCAGGTTCCCACCACAAAGGCTTTGGGATTGGGTTCCCCCATTTCAGGCCCCACCTCACCTCCCACGAGCTTCCGGACTGTGCTGTCCACCCAGTGACTGCCCCTCCTCCAGGCCGGCGCTTCCCCCCAAGATGCCCTGTCTCTCTGGGCCTGTCTCCCTTCTCCAGAATTCGGCTCAACTTGGCAGCCTCCTGAGAATCTAACTGCCAAGGCCTGGCCCACCAGCGCCCCGATCTCTAAGTTTTCACCCGTTCCAGAGGCAGCCGAAGCAGGCTACTAACCCCATCTTTCCATTCTGCGGTCTCCAGGAACCCTCAGAAGGTTCCGGAAATGTCAAGCCTTTGGCACCGAGTGCTGTCCCCACCCGGAGACTGCACAAAAACGCTCTGTTGGACCATGTGACCCAATCTTTGGTTTCAGGCCCACCTGAAACTGCCTCTCACATCTTGCCCCAAGATTCTGTCTCTGCCACGAACCACAAACGGTCAGAAACAACACAGAAGACGCCCGGCTATGTCTTTCCTTCCAAATGCTATTTTGGGAGGTGACAAAATAGGAAAAAGCATGAGCTTTTGACTCAGCCCAACCGACATCTGGGTCCCTGCAGGTCACTGACCCCAACGTTGTCTGAGCCTCAGTTTCCTCAAAAGCAAAATGGAGGCCAGGCATGGTGGCTCACAACTGTAATCCCAGCACTTTGAGAGGCCAAGGTGGGCAGATCACTTGAGGTCAGAAGTTCGAGACCACCCTGGCCAACATGGCGAAACCCCGTCTCTACTGAAATACAAAAGTCAGCCAGGAGTGGTGGTGGGTGCCTATAATCCCAGCTCCTGGGGAGGCTGAGGCAGGAGAATCACTTGAACCCAGGAGGCAGAGGCTGCAGTGAGCTGAGATCACGCCACTGTACTCCAGCCTGGGTGACAGAGCAAGCAAGACTCTGTCTGAAAAAACAAAAATAAAACAAAATGGAGATAACAGCCCTTCGCTGGCAGAGTCACAAAGAGGGCGGGAAGAACATTCGAGGGCATGGCTGAGAGGTCCTGAACCCCACAGACCCCTCTGTATTCGCTGTGGGCTCACTGCAGTACGAACAGTCCCTTGGTCACTGCTGGCTAACCTCCTCCGATTAGGTTTATGTATTTATTTTTCTTTGCAACAAGGTTTGAAAAGTGCAAACAGTGTGGCCAGTTACAATGATTCCAGAAGCCTCTGGGAGTTCTCAGCAACTCTGGGTGGGCTGCTCCCCCCTGCCAACTGCCACCTTCCCCACCCTGCGCGGGGCTTTGCGGGTGCTGACCCAGCTGGCGCTATCAGACCCAGACTGGCCTCCAGGGATGGCAGAGGCCGCCCTGTTTCCTGGAACGTGTGCCATGTGACACTGAGTGGGCCGCTGGCAAGCCGGGGGGGGATGTTGAACTTGGAAAGGACACTGTTCTGAGTGCCTTAGAAGGTCCACCGAATCCCAGCCCTTCTGACCTGCACGTTGCTGGGTGCAGCGCCTCAGGCACCTTTCCACGCAGGCTCCACGCCAGCTCCTAGCAGCGGTGACTACCCAGGCAGGGAGGAGCCCAAGTCAGGCTCCGTGGGTGGACACGGCCCTGGCGGGCAGGAAGCTGGACTGGGTTCTGGCTCTATCCCAGCTGGCTCCGGGACTGTCAGCTGCATCTGCTCTGGCCCTTCTTGGAGCCTCAGTGTTCGAGGCTGTTAGTCTAGATGATCCAATCGGCCTCTAGATTATTCCATCAGTTACAGGCAGAATTCCTTTTATTTTTTTAAGACAGGCTCTCACTCTTTCGCCCAGTCTGGAGAGCAGTGGCACAAAATGGGGCTCAAGTGGTTCCCCCACCTCGGCCACCCGAGTAGCTGGACTGCAGGGGCGCACCGCACGCCCGGTTACAGTATTATTTACTTTCATTTTTTTGAGATGGAGTCTCACTCTGTCACCAGGCTGGAGTGCAGGGGCGCGATCTCAGCTCACTGCCACCTCTGCCCCCCAGGTTCAAGCAATTCTCCTGCCTCAGCCTCCTGAGTAGCTGGGACTACAGGCACGCGCCACCATGCCCGGCTAATTTTTGCATTTTTAGTAGAGACGGGGTTTCATCATGTTGGCCAGGATAGTCTCGATCTCTTGACCTTGTGATCCACCAGCCTCAGCCTCCCAAAGTGCTGGGATTACAGATGTAAGCCACTGCGCCTGGCCCTAAAAAAAATATTTTTAAGAGATGGGTCTTGCTCTGTCACCCAGGCTGGAGTGCAGTGGCATGATCACTGCTCACTGCCACTTCTGATTCCAGGGCTCAAATGATTCTCCTGCCTCAGTCTCCCAAAGTGTTGGGATTACAGTTGTGAGCTACCATGCCTGGCCTCATTTTTTGTTTTTAGTACAAACAGGGGCCTCACCATACTGCCAGCAGAATTCTTTCCCCCCTTCCTTTGAAGCAAAAATAAATACATAATTCAGATAAAAGCAGACCAGCCCAGGTGGAGGAGTGGAGAAAGCCCGGAGCGGACTCTGCCTTTGCCTGCCCCTTTCCTTGTGCTTCGGCCTCTGAAGCCCCCATGCTGAAGAACTCATTATTTCAAGGACCCCTTGGGATTGCACAAGCCAGCACACTTGAGCTGCACGAGCATCCACTCGGGCTACAGATGGAGTTGAGCACCTACTATGTGCCAGGAACTGTTCTAGGAGCCGGGGATACAAGACAGACCAGGTCCCTGTCCTTCCAAATGCCTGGAGGCATCAGGGACTGGCAAATACACATATAATATACGGGGGCGGGAGGGGGCGCAGAGGAAGCTAAGGCACCCTAAACAAGATCGGGGTGACAGGGGCAGGGGGCGCACTGGAAGCTAAGGCACCCTAAACAAGATCGGGGTGACGGGGGCAGGGGGCGCACTGGAAGCTAAGGCACCCTAAACAAGATCGGGGTGACGGGGACAGGGGGCGCACTGGAAGCTAAGGCACCCTGAATAAGAGCGGGGCGATGGGAGTGTGATTTTTAGGGGGTCATGTGAGCAGACTCCTAGAAGTGAGGAAGGGAGCTCTGGGCGTTCTGGGCAGGAGGGCGGCACAGCATGCCTGCCCTGCGGAGGGACAGAAAGAAGGCGGAGCCTCCAGGCAGCCGTGCAGAGAGGGGAGAAAGGACGTGGAGGCCAGAGAGGCCGAATGTGCCGGCTGGAACAGTGTTTCCCAAAAAGTCATGCTCCTCAAACCTCAGATTCTGACCCTTTTTGGAAATAGGGTCTCTGAAGATGTTACTAGTTAAGTTGAGGTCACACTGTTAAGCGTTTTTGTAAGAAGAGAGGACGCAGGCCAGGCGTGGTGGCTCACGCTTATAATCCCAGCACTTTGGGAGGCCAAGGTGGAAGGACCACTTGAGCTCAGGCGTTTGAGACCAGCCTGGGCAACACAGAGAGACCCCATCCCTACAAAAAGTGAAAAAATAAAACATATTAGCGGGGTGTGGTAAGGGGCGTGCGCCTGTAGTGCCAGCTACTCGGGAGGCGACAGAGGGATGGCTCAGGCCTGGACGGCTGAGGCTGCAGTGCCAGCGTGGGCGACACAGTGACACCCTGTCTTCAGTAACAAAGGAAGAGAGGGCCCGGAGATGCAGAGGGGAGGGCCAGGTAAAGACACAGCCGAGACGGACTGATGAAGCCACAGACCTGGGAAGGCTGGGGCCCCGGAGCTGGAAGGGGCAGGAAGGAGCCTCCCTCCGCGCCCTCGGCGGGAGCGGCCCTGCTGCCACCTGGATGCTGAACTTCTGGCCTCCAGAACGGGGCGGGGAACAGCCTCTGCTGTTTGCAGATGCCCAGGTCTTGGTAACGTGTTACAACGGCCACGGGCAGCTCCACACCCAGGCCAGGACGTTTGCTCTTACTCAGGTAGGAGAGGAGCCCATGTGGACTTGGGGCCTGGGAAGGTGGGAGCTGACTGGCATCGTTAAAGGGTCTGGTCACATCACGCTGCGATCCTGCCCAGCTGGTCTGTGAGCTCTTGGATTCGCCTGGTGAGAACTGGGCGTTTCCTCTCTGTACGTGCAGGCCTCACAGGAGGCAAACAGGCCTGGTGTTCTGCATGAGCAAAAGGAACACCGGTGACAGCTCTGCTCACCCATGCGCCTGCCAAGGGCCCACTCCCTCCATGGAGGGTGACCAGGGCCCTGTTGGGTGGGGCCACAGCTGCCCACTCTGCCTCCCTGCCATTCTGCTCTGGAGGACCCTGGCAGCAACATGGGTTCCCCGGCCCTGACTGGTTCTCCTTGTGGCCTTATTTCAAGTTTCCCAGACAGATTTCTCCTGTGAAAATGTGGGGCCTATCATTATCCATCTGAGAACCTGTAATTTGTTTTTAAAGAATGGCAACCCCAAGAAGAAGTGAGCTGGCTGGGTAGGGGCAGCCCCAGGCTTTGCCAGTCATAAGCCCGGGAGCCAGGGAAGGCTCACCCATGGACTCAACAAGCATTTACTGAACACCTTGGGTTTGCCAGGCACCATGCTAGGTGCTGCCTCAAACAGCGCTTGCTCAGTTCTGGGATGTTGTGCTGAATGCAGACCCTTTGTGAGAAGGCCCTCGAAGGAGGTCTAACAGCTGTCAGACCTAACACCCACCTGAAATAACTCGGTCCAAGGCAGAACGTGCAAATGCCCCTGAGACAGGCCTCTAAATCATCACAGGGGGCTGGGCGCGGTGGCCCACGCCTGTAATCCCAGCACTTTGGGAGGCCGAGGAGGGCGGATCACAAGCTTAGGAGATCAAGAGTAGCCTGGGCAACATACGAAGCTTCCTTCTCTACAAAAAATTTTAAAAATTAGCCAGGCATGGTGGTGCATGCCTGTGGTCCCAGCTACTCGGGAGGCTGACAGGATGATCACTTGACCCCAGGAGGCTGAGGCTGCACTGGGCCACAACTGCACCAGTGCACTACAGCCTAGGGCCCAGAGTGAGACCCTGTCCCCTTGTCCAAAAAAAAGGGAGGAGGAAACTGGGGCTCAGAGTGACCAAGTGACTTATCTTTTTTTGTTTGTTTGAGACAGAATCTCACCCTGTTGCCAGGCGCCAGGCTGGAGTGCCGTGGCACAATCTCGGCTCACTGCAACCTCCACCTCCGTGTTCAAGCAAGTCTCCTGCCTCAGCCTCCTGAGTGGCTGGGACTACAGGCACGCGCCACCATGCCCCGCTAATTTTTGTATTTTTAGTAGAGACGGGGTTTCGCCATGTTGGCCAGGATGGTCTCCATCTCTTGACCTTGTGATCCGCCCGCCTCGGCCTCCCAAAGTGCTGGGATTATAGGCGTGAGCCCCCACGCCCGGCCCCAAGTGACTTATCTTCCAGACACAGCCAAACTTCAGAGAGATGCCCTTGTCTGTGAAGGGCCCCTCAGCCTTGCTGGACCCAGGAGTCACAGCTTAGAAAGGACTGAATCCCTTAAGGGGTCTGCTAGTGGGCACCCCATCGCTGGCACCAGATCTAAGGCCTCCTGCCTACCTGGGTGCAGGTCCCTGCCCACCACCATGGGAAGGCCGCCACCCCTGCCCTGTGCAAACAAGGCTTTGTCCATTGCCAGATCTTTGCAGATGGTATTCTTCCTGACTGGCCTCCCAATCCCTCTCTTTCCCAGCTTTCTAGAACCTTCCCAGATCTTTTGAGACCCACTCAGGCCCCACCTCCCCCAGGAATATCAGCCCACGGCAGATGTCCAAAAACACTCGACAACTCACATGACAGAGTTTCTGTCTTAGTCTGGGGTCTCCCAGAAACGGATGAGGCAAGGGCTCAGGACCCGAACTTAGGCGGGGAGCGCTGGATACATGGGTGGGCGGTGGGACAGGAAAGCGAAGGAGCCAGTGCAGGGCACGTGAATGCTCACCAGTGTTCACCGTGGGTGCTGGGCACGATCCTGCCAGGGGCCTCAGGGACTGTGCAGATCAGGCCTAGGCGATACCACCTGAGGGGCTGGGACTTGGAGGGAGGTCATCCTCCCTTCCTGGGGCTGCTGGCCGAGGCTGGTCCGGGGGGCGTGCGTCCACTGCTGGAGCTGAGGGTAGGAAGCGTGGTGTGCACAGCACACTGGAGAGCCACTGACCTTCTACAGGAATGAACCAGCCAGAGGGACGCACACCTGCTGTCAACAGCCAGGAGGTCCTGCAGCCCTAACACGGAGCCGGCACTAGCCCTGTCCACACCCAAAGGAGTCGTCTGATGTCACAGTCAGCACCACCAAAGGCCCAGTCTTGTCCCCATGTGACGCTCAGAGCCAGGCATGGTACCTGCCCAGCATACTACAAGTGCTTAGTAAATGCTCATGGTTACATAGACACATGGCAAGACGGAGCAGAGACTTATGGGAGGGAATCAATGTACCTGCGTCTGCCTTAGGCCCCAGCAGGTAGGGACGGGGCACCGAGCCTCACTAGGCAGGGCCTGCCCATGCCCCGCAGAGTGCCAGGGCGTCTCTCCTGGGGCTCCCGCTCTGCAGCCCGCTTGGTTTTTCCACTCTGTGAGGCTGTGCCCTGTGCCCCAAGGGGCTGCAGCCAGGCCAGGCGGTGTTCCCTGAGCTCAGGTTCAGCCCCCAACATCCTATCGTCTTGCTGGGGACACGTCTACTCCCAAGACACATAGGAAATGGGTCACAGCACCACTGTGGATGGCCACCCCTGGGGGTCAGCACTCGATCTGCTGCAGAGGCCGCTGGCTGATGTGCAGCCCTCAGTGAGGACGTCTGCTGTCCTTGCAGGTGGCCTGGCCCTCGGACGGCTGAGCGCTGACCTCCACTGCCCCCTACCGGCCACAGACAGTCCAGTCCCCTCACCCCTGTGGACCTCAGTGACCTCTGCCCCAGTGGGAGAGACCTCAGATCAAAGCCTGCGGGAGTGCTCCTCACCCGGGAGAGGGCACCAGGCCAGGGGCTGGGAGGTGTGGGCACCAGATGGCCTGGTCCCCGACGGTGACCTGGGCTATACGTGGCTAAGGAGCCCTCGAAACGTGCCCCATGCAAACTGAGACATGCTATTAGCAGACACACCAGATTCTGAAGACTTGAGAGGAAAAAAGGAATCTCTCTCTGATAATTCAACATATTGATGACATGTTGAAATGATAATATTTTGAATATATTACGCTAGAGAGAATATATTAAAATAAATTTCACCTGCTCTTCCTTTTTCAAAGCCTGGCTAGTGGGAAATGGAAAACAGCACAGGTGGCTGGCGTGGCTCTGCACCTAGTGGCTCAGGGAGCTCACGGCTCTACCAGGTTTCTGGTAAATTCCCTCCGCCCCTTGGAAACAGGAGTCAGGCCACATGGCCTCTGCCGTCCATCGGGTGGGACATTCGACAATTCTGAGTGCTGATGCAGGAGGACCATGAGGGCTCGCACCAGCCCGGCCGCACCGGCCCTGCCTCACCGGCCCTGCCTCTCCGGCCTGGCCGCACCAGCCCGGCCTCACCAGCCCTGCCGCACCAGCCCTGCCGCACCAGCCTGGCCTGCCCCCACCTTCCTTCACTCCCACTCCCACAGACGCCTCGCCCTGCTCCCGCCTGGGATGCGGTCAGTAACACTTGCACGGTCCTGTCCCAGCCTGGCTTTGCTCCGAGGCCTTTATTCCCACTACTCAGGGTTGCCAAATACAGCAAATAAGAATATGGGATGCTAGGCCGCATGCAGTGGCTCACGCCTGTAATCCCAGCACTTTGGGAGGCTGAGGGGGGCGGATCACCTGAGGTCAGGAGTTCGAAACTAGCCTGATCAACATGGAGAAACCCTGCCTCTCCTAAGAATACAAAATACGCTTAGGTGTGGTGGTGCGTGCCTGTAATCCCAGCTACTTGGGAGGCTAAGGCAGGAGAATTGCTTGAACCCAGGTGGCAGAGGTGGCGGTGAGCTGAGATCGAGCTATTGCACTCCAGCCTGGGTAGCAAGAGGAAAACTCTGTCTCA
>NW_016107474.1:2961506-2964041 GCF_001604975.1 Cebus imitator | reverse complement strand
GGCTCTGCAGGGATCGCCATCCACACGGTGCCAGTCCTGCCCCCCGTCCCCCCGGGGCTCTGCAGGGATCGCCATCTACACGGTGCCAGTCCTGCCCCCCGCCCCCCGGGGATCTGCAGGGATCGCCATCCACACGGTGCCAGGGCCTGTTTCCTGCCTGTTTGCCATCTGAGCCCTGTTTGTAAACAAAACATCCCCCAATCTGACTCAAATGCAGGAGGGGACAAGTGAGACCAGGCTGCAGGCAAGGAGGCCCAAAACGCTCCTGTGAAGATGGGCAGAGCTGTGTGGCCTCCTGCTGGGCCTCCCCGACCCCTGCTCACTCAACTGCCCCTTTGTCTCCTCCCTTGTCAAAAGCCCACCCTGCACTGGCGCCCCCGGAGCGTCGCAGAGGGAGATGCTGGGGCCCACAGTGTCCAGGGCGGGCAGGGCAGGGCGGGGGGGGTGGGACACTCCCAGGTATTTCTAAAACAAGGGCAGATCTTCGCTGGGTCTCTGCTTTGTCCCGGGACACAATGCAGATTTTCGGAACTGGCCCTGATTCCAAACACTAACCAGCTTTCTTCCCAAACATCTCAACATCGTGGATGTTCGTGTAAGGTCAGCAAATGGCAAATGCAGGGGCCACGCCAGTTTGTGACCTGATCAACACACGGCCCAGAACGCTTCACTGGGAGGGTCCCAGGATGGTTCCGTCTCTCTCCAAGAGGCAGTGGAAGACAGGGAACCCTGCTGGGGGGATGAGAAACAGCAGGAGAAAACACGAGCCTGGGAAAGCCCAGGGCCTGCAGGGTGGAGGCTGCGTAGCTCCAGGCTTCTAAGCCAGACACCCAGGGGGCCTGCTGGGTGGAGGCAGCGTAGCTCCAGGCTTCTAAGCCAGAGACCCAGCTCACCACACATGGGGAGCGAGCCGGGGAGCAGGTGTTCAGGAGGGAGTGGGGCGAGGAAGGACGGGCCTGTGGATGTGTTCCCGTGTGTGTGTGTTTGTGTGTGTGTGTGTGTGTGTACACGGGCATGTGTGCATGCATGTGTACACACATGGAAGGGAAAGTGGGGTGACCAGCCAGCTGCCTCCAGGCCCTCCAGCCTCACCAGCCCTGACTGCCTGACATCCCTTCATCTGCCCCACGCCGCCACACATCAGGACTGGGACATGGCATCCTGCGTGCTTCCCCTCTACCTGTGAGATGCAAGCTGCAAACAGGCACCCGGCGCAGACCCGACACCTTTCCAAGGGACGCGTGGGAGATGGCAGCATTCACGTCCCCACCACTTTGGCGGGGCGTGTGCAGGGTCTGGCTGGTTTTCCTGGCATGCCTGCCTCCTCTTTTCTTCTCACGCCCAGGGGCTGGGAGGCACTGCCTGCGGGGAGGGAGGCTGGGGATGCCGGAGCCCTTCTCTGAGCTAGGCTGTGTCACACACACACACACACACACACACACACACACACACACACACGGCTCAGACCGGTGCAGTAGCACATCACCCCAGGATGCATTTGCTGTTCAAATACCTTGGGTCCCCCGGCCTCCCAAACCCCAGTGAGTGTGTTCGAGGATCCTGCAGCCCAGTGTGGACGCTGCCAGCTCAGCCCAGGCTGGCGGGTGGCAGAAGCCAGGCCTTGGCCACCAGAGCTGCCCAGAGGCTCCCAGACAGCTTCCGTGGGCTTCCTTCCCCATAGCCTGTCCTGACCACCCAGGCCTCAGGCCTGCCTGAGCTGGCCCCAGAATCCTCCTTCCCCGCCCCCCAGCCCGAGACCTCTCCAGCTGTCCCAGGGGGACCAGCAGGGCAGGGAAACCTCTCACAGCAAAGGACAGGGATGGGGCAGGAAGGGGATCTGGGCGGGAGTGGAATTATTCTGCTTGGCTTCCTCGGGGCTAACATGAAAGCGGCCGTCGTCTATAAGAGGGGAGGCTGAGAGAGCCTGGCCGGACGGGACGAGTCGTCCCAGACTGCCACCGCGGTGGCCTCCGGGCGGGGCAGCACCCCCAAACACGGAATGACGCTGGATGAGGTCAAGCCAGGTGTCTCGAGGACCCTGAGGAAGGTGCACAGGACAGGGGTCCACTGAGCGGAAGCAGGGCAGGCCTCACCCCGAGTGACCCCATACAGCCGCTGCCCGGGTCTGTGAATGCTCGGCTGTGGTCAGAGGGACAGGGGACCCCAAGAGGCCAGGGGCCCCACCTCTCACTTTCTGAAAAGGTCCCCTGGGAGGTCCCACAGGCTTCCCTCCTGCTGCGGCCAGGGCTGAGTGTGCCCTGGGGCCTCTGCTAGTAACAGCTGGGCAGTTGCCCCTCCTTCTCTCCCAGAGAGGCCGCCCACCCCAGGGACCTGCAACTCCTTCATCCCCTGCCCCTTGGCCTGGGCGCCCTGGTCACACCTGTCTAATGATCAGCTCAGGAAATGCTCCAGCCTAGACAGGCTCGGACAGTGCAGGGAGAGGGCACTTCAGCGACTCCCCTTCAGAGCCCAGGGTCAACCTGGGTGGACGAGACCTCCTCCCCCTCCTCCTCCCCTTCCTCCTCTCCTTCCTCC
>NW_016107474.1:2958614-2960803 GCF_001604975.1 Cebus imitator | reverse complement strand
CCTCTCCTTCCTCCCCCTCCTCCTCCCCCTCCCCCTTTCCCTCCTCTCCCTCCTTCTCTTTCTCCTCCTCTTCCTCCCTGCCTCTCCTGTGGTAAATAGCATCCCCCTCAAAACCCATGTCATCCTAGAACCCATGAATGCGACACTCTGGAAAGGGGGTCTCTGAAGATGTCAGGAAGTCAAGATGAGACCATGGGGTTGTAAATCCACTGACTAGCATCCTTATAATGAGAGGCAGATTTGGGGACACAGAGTAAGGAGGCCACGTGAAGAGGAGGCAGAGAGCAGGGCGATGCAGCCGTGAGCAAAGGTGCACCTGGAACCAGTGGGAACTGGAAGAGGCAGGACGGGTCCCCGAGCCCCGGAAGGGAGGGCGGACTGGCTCACAGCTCGATTGTGGACTCCTGGGCTGCAGAACCATGACAGAGTGAGTTTCTGCTGCTTTAAGTCGCCAGTTTGTGGCAAGCTGTCACATCGGCCTAAGGACCCTCAGCTGTGTTTGCGGTTTGGGGGTAAGTGTCCCCCCCACAAGAGGATCAGGGAGCCCACAGAGGGGCTGCAGTGTTCTCTGAGCTGGGCACACGGGAGGGGAAGGAGAGTCTGAGCATCCTGTCCTTGCCCCAGGACTCTGGGCGTGCAAGGCAGAGAGGCCGAGCCGGCCCGGGCCGCCCTGGTCCCGGGGTCAGAGCTGCTCCAGCAGTGTGAGCGCCACCGCCCACGCCTCCAGACATGAGGACGGCGGCGCGTGGCTGGGGCTGGGCAGTGCCACAGGGAACCCGGGAGGGCAGAGGCTTCTCGGCCCTCCCTAAACACAGACACTGGGGTCTGGGGTGAGAAGGACTCGGGCTGGGGCGACAGGTCAGACCGTGGGTCCCCATCACCAGGACTGCAAGGTGGTATGTGGGCAGTGGGGGTGGGACAGGTGGGCACTGGGGGTGGGACAGATGTCCCCGGAGGGCCTGCAGCACCTCGGGTCCTAAGACATCTGGGACACGAAGGCAGCGAGGAGGCACCCAGGGCCCCAAGAGCGCCACAGACCAAGCCACCAAGCCCAGGCACACAGCCCGAGGGGCTCCCGCAGAACAACTCCCAGAGGACCCCCAGGGGCACCAAAGCAGAAGCCCTGATGCACACAGGAGAGAAGAGAAGAATCCAGAAACGAAGCCTCGGGGAAGGCGGGCCCCGGCCACTCCTTCCCTCCTTCCCCAAGGCCCCAGGGTGGGAGGCAGCTGAGGTTTCTAGCCGTGCCCTCTGTCCCCAGCAGCTCTCCTGTGGTGCCACGAGTGCGGGGGGCCTCCGAAGCTGCTGCTGACCCGGGCCATTTGTGCCAGAGCCGGTTTAGAACGGCACAGGCTTGGGTCCTGCCAACACCGTTTCTGCTCCCGGGACACCCACCCTGTCCAGGGAGCTCGCTGCCTGGCAGAGAGGATGACAGCCCCTCTCTCTGCGGCTTGGCTCTGCCCCTGTGTGCCCGTATCAGTGACATGGAATTTAAGTCTCAGCTCCTCTGCTGGGGGGCACCCCGGGAACCAGGAGCAACCGATGGGCCTCTGTAATTTGGGACCAGCCCATGGAGCAGGCCGCCCTCCCCCCGCCCCGCCGTCCTCCATGGCTGTCAGATGCCCTGCCTGCTGGAGGACAAGATAATCCTTCCTGACAGAGCCACGGCCATCACTGACGGCCGCGGAGAGGCGGCTGGGTTTATATTTAGCCTCAAACTGCTCCTGCCTGCTGGTGCTGAAGCATGCGGGGCGGCGGGGGAGCCCTGCTGGCCTCTCTGCTGTGCCCGTGGGTGGCCCCTCTGTCTCCAGCCCCTGAGCAGAACACACAGGGCTTTGGCTGTGCACTGCCTAACCCGCCTGGCCACACGTGCTGGACCCCGGGTGGGTGTTGAGACGAGCGGCTGGGCTGGGGAGCTGGGTGGGGAGGGGGTGCAGGCCAGCAGCTGCTCCGAGCACCTGCAGTGGACCCTGACTAGGTGCCCTGCCCTTCCAGACCAGGCTCCATCTCTCCCTGGTGGGCCCCAGCAGGCCCTCCCTCTCCCTCCCACCCTCCCTGCAAGCCTGGGATGGCTGAGAGAGGATGCCCAGATGCCAGGGAGCAGGGAGAGGGGCTCAAAGGCAGAAGGAACAAGTAGCAAGGGCAGCGGGCAGGTGAGAGGGTCCGGGGGGGGAGAGGGAGGAGGGGGA
>NW_016107474.1:2948662-2958243 GCF_001604975.1 Cebus imitator | reverse complement strand
GGAGGAGTGGGGAGGGGCAGAGAAGGAGAGCCGGCAGGGGATGGGAGGGAGGGAGCAAGACAGGAAGGAACCACTGGTCAGAGCCACTGTGAAGGGGAGGCAGCCACAATGACATTAACCAGGACGGCTTAATAGAAATAGCTCCTGCTTCCCCAGTACTGCCATCTGCTTCACACATGTTAAGGCACTGAACTTCACAGTCATCCTTGCAGTGGCCACAGCCATCATTCCCATTTCCCAGATGTGCAAAGTGAGACCCGCAGCAGTTACAGGCCTCACGCCCTCCTCCCAGGTCCTCTTCTGCCACCCAGGCAGGCTGGGTCAGGGCGTGGGGGCGCCGACGGGAGCAGCTGGTGGGGGCAGCTGGCAGGAGGCGCAGGCCAGCGCGGTGTCCCTAGCCCCAGCTGAGCGCCGGGCGGGGCGGGGGTGAGGCCGTGCTAAGTGGCTTATGCCTGGCCTCGGGCAGACTGACAGGCGCTGGATTAACAAAGCCACGCTCTGTCCCCGGGCAGGTCACGTGGAAAGCGCAGCCGTGCCCCTGCCACTTCTCCTTTTTAATTTTTTTGTAAGAAGTGATGTCTGCTCCTGAGACGGGCATGAGGGGGTGTCGAGGGAGCACCCGCCACTTGGCCAGCTGTAACCACATCAGCTGCTGCGGGCACAATGGATGCTTCTCGGCCGCGTCTGCCCCTCACCCTAAAACCCCAACCCCAGGCCGCCAGCCGGCCCAGTCCCAGGCCTCAGCCCGCCGCCCGGCTCTGCAGCACCATGACAGCACTGAGTGCCAGCTCACAGACAGCAGCTGAGAATGGATCATTAGCCCTGAATGGCGTCTGCAGAGCAGGGGAGGAGGCAGGCCCTGGCAGTGCGGAAGCTGCTCCCGGCCAGATCCGGGGGGTGGGCCACGAGCCGCGAGGACCCTATTTTGGACACGATGAGTTAAATAAAATACCATCTTGAAATTAATCTCACCTGGTTATTACTTATTTATCTCCTCACTATTATTTTAGAGGCAGGGTCTGGCTCGGTCACCCAGGCTAGAGTCCAATGCAAACTCCTGGGTTCAGGCGATCCTCCTGCCTCAGCCTCCTGAGGAGCTGGGACCACAGGCACGTGCCACCGTGCCTGGCTTTTACACTCTTTGCAGAGATGGGGGTCTCACTAAGCTGTCCAGACTGGTTTCAAACTCCTGGCTTCAAGCAATCCTCCAGTCAGTCCCTGAAAGTCCTGGGATTACAGGTGTGAGCCACAGCACCTGGCCTCTTTTTATATTGTAAATGTGGCTACTGGACAATTTAAAATTATATATCTGGTTGGCATTCTGCTTCCTGTGGGTGGCCTGGGTCGAGAGCCTCACTAGTGCAAAACCAGCTGAGGCCAGCAGCCCCTAGGAGGCTGAAATGCAGAGTCTCAGGCCCTACCCCGTCCTAGGGAATTGACTCCCAATTCCCAGGCCAACTTTGGAGCCTCCACAGCTGTCCCTGTGACTGGGCACCAACCGGAATACAGGTGTCCCACACATCTGTGCTCCTGAAAAGTCCCCAGTCACTCTAAATAGCTTGTCGCTGTCACGTGATCTGAGACAGCACAGTCCCAAGCTGGGAGGAATTTCTCCCGTGGGTCGTGGTAGTGGTGCAACATCGGATCTGAGAAGGCTGAACTTGACCTGGCCTCTGCAAAGCGGCTTTTGCTGCAAACCTCTCTGATTCGGACTAAAAGGAAGGAAGCCACTGTCTCACAGAATTCAAGAACCAGTGACAGGACGAGAGCCTTCCCCAGGCAACGTGTTTTAAAAATATATGTTCTTCTCTGTGGATATACACAACATAAAGCCAGGCTTCCCTGCTGAAAATCTTTCTGGGGTCGGTATTAATAAATAGATGAGAAAGGTTTCCTGTTCAGAGTGGATTGCAGGGGCTATGGTGAGAGCTGCTTTGATGGTCCCCGAGGAGTTAGCTTTCTGAAGCGGTTTAAAGGAAGCCGTCCGTATTCCTGTTTGTAATCAGCGTTGTGTTTTGTGGCTTAAATGCACGCTGATGATCGAGGATTGCCAGGCCCAGGAAGCCACGAGCTTGTCTGTTTTGATCCACAGTCTTAAGAAGTAAAAGGCATCCTCTGCCCTGGCTGCCCCAAAAGGGTCCCTCAGGGGCCTCCCGGAGGCTGGACTTGGGGACACGGAACAGTGGGAGAAGTCAGCCTTTCCTGTCCCCAGCTCTTGCTCTGAGGTTCCAGCTAGGCGGTCTCCAGATGTGAGGGCTTCCTTTAGGTGTCTCCTTGGAATTTCAGAGAAGAGCAGCTCAACATTCTGGGTGAAAACCAAGGAAACTGAAACACACTTACTCGGAGTCTCCTGAAGTTCATGGCTATGTCCCTCCTTTGCCCACAGACCTGCACCTGACCTCCCTCTGCTGGTGGAAGCTGCCGGCACAGCCCTCCCCTGAGGAGCTAGACCCCACTATCAGCTTCACAGCTGAATCCGAACTCCCAAAACTCCCAAGTGCTGGGGGACGGTGAAGGATTAGCTGAGCTCACAGAAAGGCTCATCTTTGCCCTCCGCTCCTTGGGGCGTCACCTGTAGGCCCCTGAAGAGTCCTGTCTGATGAGAGCATCTTTGTTTACCTGGGGCCTCAGCCATCATGGGCAGTCTTTGCTAATGATGAGATTCATGGTAAGACCTTGGACCACGGGGCATCAGCTCAACCTGCGGAGGGGATGGAGGTTAAGGTCACGTGGTGTCAGCCATGCCCACATGACCAAGACCCAACAAAGGCTTGTTGCTGTCATGTCATCTGAGACAACACAGTCCCAATCTGGGAGGAGTTTCTCCCGTGGGTCGTGCTAGCGGCAACACTGGATCTGAGGAGGCTGAACCTGATCTGGCCTGGACACCACGGCTGGGGGGCATCCCTGGGTGGCAACGCTATGTGTGTGCCGTCACATGCGGTTGTCATGAGGAGTTAACGCTGTCCAGGACATCATGGAGAGGGACAGCTGGAAGCTCTGTGCTGGGAACCCTCCCGGCTCACATGCCCCTCCCCTTGGCTGACTTAAACCTGCATCTGTAATAAACTGTAACTGTGAGCACAGCGTTCAGCTTCCAGTTCTGTGGTTCTTCTATCAAATGATTGAGCCTGAGCACCACCTTGGGGCCCCCAGAACTGCGCAGGTGTGTCAGAAGTGAAGGTGATCCTGTGAGCTGCCTGGGAACGTGACAGGTGGTTAAATCAGAGAGAACATAAGAAACAAGAAACAGCAGTGGCCACCAACAAGGAGCTTGCAGGTCTGACAGGTAGTGTACCTGCCTCTCTGCTGTGCAGACCGTGTGAGGACCTCACATCAGCAGGTGAACGATACCTGCAGCCCACCCCCACTACCGCGGCCAGGCAGCCGGCTGCAGCCTGTCTGTGTGGCCACAGCACAGAACACCCTCTGCCCAAACTCAGCTGCTGGCCAGGTCTCATGGACACCTCCTCGCCTGCTGTCACCCCAGGAGCTCAGGCTGCACCCACACACCTGGATGGCTGGCACCGGGTTTGCGCGCTGAGCCGGGTACACCATGGCACAGTTATGCCCTAGTGCATAATGGGAATGGACCCCAGGACACCCAGGCCTGTATGCCCCTGCCTTTTACGAACGGTACAAACCCTCTGTGGCCTCTGCAAGCCCACAGGCCTTTCTGGAAAATGCTTGGCCTAAAAGCCAGTCTGTCAAGTCCACAGCTCCTTCCAATCTGCCTCAGTTCGGCCATGCCCAGGGCCAGCGGTGGCCCACTCTTATTGGTCTCAAACTGCCAGGAACAGCCAGCGTGGTGGCACATGCCTACAGTCCCAGCTACTCCAGAGGCTGAGGTGGGAAGATCGCTTGAGCCCAGGAGGTCGAGGCTGCAGCGAGCTATGACTGCACCACTGCACTCCAGCCTGGGTGACAGCGGAGACTCCATGGCTAAAGTGATTTCCCTACTGAGTCAGAGTCTGTCTCCTGCAAATTCTACCCACAGTCTGAGGGGAGCCCTAGCTCTGACCGGAAGAAGCCTACTTATTCCCAGCGAAACTTACAACAGAAGCAACGACCACGCCCCCTGTGATGACGCAGCTCCACTTCCCTCAGATGCTGCTCATCCAGACGTGACCTGCCGGGTCCACATGCCAGAGTGCCAGTGTGACCCATCCATCCTCCTTCTGAGCTGGGGGATCAGGAAATGAGGCTGCTAGGGGCACAGCCAGGGCTGGAGGGTTCTTTAGGGAACTGCACACCAACACCTTCTCGGAGGAAGGTTCTCTCTCTTCCTCTAGAGCAGAAGTTCCTAACCCTGGCTGCACGCCAAATCACCAGGGGAACTTATTCATTCATTCGTTCATTCATTCATTGAGACAGGCTCTCACTCTGGGATTGTAGGCGTGAGCCACATGCCTAGCTGGCGTCAGCTTTTCTTTTCTCTTTTTTTTGAGGTGGAGCTTTGTTCTTGTGGCCCAGACTGGAGTGCAGTGGCACGATGTAGGTTCACCGCAACCTCTGCCTCCCAGGCTCAAGCGATACTCCTGCCTCGGCCTCCTGAGAAGCATCACAGATACGCACCACTACCACCTGGCTAATTTTTGTATTTTTAGTAGAGACGGGGTTTTACCAAGTTGGCCGGGCTGGTCTAGAACTCCCGACCTCAAGTGATCCTCTTGCCTTGGTCTCCCGAAGTGCTAGGATTACAAGTGTGAGCCACCATGCGTGGCCCACCAGGGGAACTTTAAAAAATCCTGATGCTGGGTAGGGTGTGGGGGCTCATGCCTGTGATCCCAGCACTTTGGGAGGCCGAGGCAGGCAGATCATGTGAGGTTGAGAACAGCCTGGCCAACACGGTGAAATCCCGTCTCCACTAAAAATACAAAAGTAGCTGTGCGTGGTGGCACATGCCTGTAATATCAACTACTCAAGAGGCTGTGGCAGAGAATCGCTTGAACCTGGATGTGGAGGTTGCAGTGAGCCGAGACTGTGCCACTGCACTCCAGCCTGGGCAACAAGAACAAAACTCCACCTCAAAAAAAAGAGAAAAGAAAAGCTGACGCCAGCTAGGCATGTGGCTCATGCCTACAATGCCAGCACTCTGAGAATCTAATGCAGGAAGATCACCTGAGCCCAGGAGCTCCAGGCTGCAGACAGCTATGATCACGCCGTCACACTCCAGCCTGGGTAACGGTGAGACTCCACCTCCAAACCATCATCATTATCATCATGAGCATCCTGATGCCCAAGGACCATCTCAGAGATTCCAGCTTCGTGGACCGGAACGAGGCCAGGGCGTCAGCAGTTTGCGGGGGGCTCCCCAGGTGACTCTCATGTGCAGGCCGAGGGCACACCCTGCTCCAGTCACAGGGGTGGGGAACCTGGAGATGGCCCAGGGAGCTGCCTGCAGAGCCCACAAGGACACCCTGCAGCCCAGGACGGCATGTGCCCTAGGGAATGGGAGGGCCTCTAGCAAGGGGCTGAGCTGGGTGGGATGGGTCCTAACGGGAGGTGCGCTTGTGTTGGGCAGTCCTGAGAAGGTTGGGGAGGTGGGTCCCACTCTGGGTGGGACAGTCGAGAAGCAGGAGCCATTCAGTGCTGGACTATCCTCATTTTTTTTAGGGGCTCAAAAGGTTAAAGCAAGGTTAGAGCTGTCACAGGCAAAGGAGCAGCTATTAACGACCCTGGTTGGAAGAGGGGACGCTGAGTCTTTCTGCAGCCACAGAGTGGCCTGGTCCCCAGTGAAGTCGGGGGTATCCCGGCCTGTCTCAGCCAGCGGAATGTGGGCACCCAGCACCTCTGCTAGAGATCCCATGAAGACACCATGCCGGGGGCTACTCCCAGCTCTCCACCACGCAGCTGAGTGATCGATCCCTTCCTCTTCCTGGGACTCAGTTTCCCAGCATACAGCAGGAAGGCTGGCTGTGTCTCTGCAGTCCCTGTTGGCTCTGTATTCGCTGACATAGGGTCCAGTGCGGAAGGACCGCTGGCCAGCAATTGTTCCCTAACTGTGGAGGGACACCCCGGGGACCTCAGGAGCCCAAGGGGCTGTCCTGTGGCTTTTACTGCTGTCTCCTCTTATCCCGACCTCGCTTCTGGAAACTTCTCCTGCCCCTAGACCACTGTGGTCCTGTCCTCATCATCTCTGCGGTCTTTGCAAGCAGCTGGGAGGCAGGAGGCCCCGCATTGAGAGCAGCACCAGCAGGCGGGCATCCCCAGGGCACCCCTGGGGGCAGAGGCACTGCCAGGCGCTTCCCAGCCTTCTCCCATGCAACCCTCACAGCCTGGCCATGCCGGTGCCTCTGTTCAGCCTCGCTTCACTCGTGAGGAAACTGAGGCAGGGCCGGGCCGCAGCCACTTTCCCAGGTGCCCCAGAGCTCGGGAGGCGGCGGTGGTGTGCATGGCCCCAGTGCCCAGCTCCTGCCCGCGTCACTGTTTCCTAACCTGGACTGCAGCTGGCCAGCTGTGCAGCCCGGGCTGCCCCGGTTACCTGTCTGAGCCTCAGCGTTCCTGTCAATAAAACAGGGGTCAGCGCAGAACCGCCACCCTGAGTTGTGGTGAGGGTCGGATGAGTGAATCCGGCGGCCTCGCGCTCAGAGCAAGCCGCGGACCGCGGCGTGGGTGTGGCGCCCCCTGGTGGCAGGAAGGGCTTCCCGCAGGAGGAGGGGATGTGCGGCCCCATCAGACGTGGACAGGTGGGAAACCACAGACCTCGGTTGTGGGAACATCTGGGTCGCGACCCCCCTCACCGAGGGATCAATATGAAACCCAAGATATACCCTCACTTCCAGGGTGCGCCCTGAGCTCAGCATGACAGGGGCTGGGGGGTGTCCTGGAGCCCCAGACCTGAGCCTAACCAGAGTGACCTCTGCAGGCAAGGCAGTGTGCCCCGTGGAACCTCCCCCGCACCCCAACCTGTGGCTTGGCCGCCTGTCCTGAATGCCAAGCACCCCAATAGGCCTCCGGGCTCGGCAACAGCGGCCAGAGCCTGTTCACCAAACCCTTTTCCTTGCTCTGGACACATGGCTAAGCAACAGGACTGGCTCCGGCCAGCGCAAAGTAGGTGGAGGTGACGTGACCACTGTGCCATCCCTGCTCATCACTAGCAGTGGGGACGCCGAGGCTCCAGGGGACCAGGGTCCCTGAGTCACCTCACAGAAGGCCCACTGAGCGCCCCGCTGGACCCCGTGTGAAGGGGAATGCACATCAGCTGCACCAAGCCACTGAAGACGCGGGACTTCTCATTACAGCAGCTGACCTCGCCCCCCTGCCCAGCGCACCACACCTCGACAAGGCTAAGGCCAAGAACCGACCTCCTGGAGCTCATCATGTTCTCGGGTTGAGATGCCTGCCCCCACCCCCACACACACCAGAATGACCAGGAGTGCCTGTGAAAATGCAGATTCCTGGGCGCACTCAGCTCTTCTGATTCAGAGGCTCTTGGGGTGAGGTCCTGCAACCCACATTTTAAACCAGCAGCATTTTAAACCTGGTGATGCTGAGGCATCCCTACACTTCAGGGCTGTTGGTATCAGAGCCGGAAAACACAGCCTCTCACGCCTGCTGTCCTGCCCAAGTCCAGCCCCCGCCTGCTGTCCCAGAAGGGCCTTGACAGCAGTATTACTGGAGGGGGGGTCCTGTGACTCATTTGTGGCTAACGGTCATTCAGTAAACTGGGCCGACAAGAGATTCATTAGGGTCCTTGCTTAACGCAATGACGAATTCATTGAATTCTGCTAAGGTCGCCCCTTAGCAGGTGGGATAAATCGTGGCTGATCTCTGTCAGGATGACTCCGAGTCACCCCGGATTAAATTAATAATGATTAATTGGTGCTCCTGAAAGCTGAACCGCCGAGCGAAGATTAGAGTGTGCGTTCGAGTCCTCTCTCTCCCTTTTATTTCCTCGCTCCCTTCCTGGGCTGTGTCTCCTCCCCCCAGGTGACATTCGAAGATGGGAAATTGGACGTGGATGATTTTGAGATCTGGGGTGGCCATTAGCAGCTGTTCCGAGGGCTGCTGTGCAGCTCTGCGGGCAGGGAGGTCTGGAAACCGCCCAGCCTGCAGCACTCGCTCTGGTTCTCCAGCACTGGGCCCTGTGGGGGTGGACAGGGCCATCTTCCTGGGGCATGGAGCCCAGATGGGCCTGTTCAGGCCAGTCTGCACCCTGGTTTCTGGGCAGGCCTTGACTATCAGAGCCCGAGGATGCAAGGACAGAATGGGGACAAAGTCACGGGCTCCTGGCTGTGCTCATCTCGTGAGACAAACAGCAGGATGTGACAGCCGGGGCCTCTGGGCCATCTGGAAGGAGGGCGCTCCCTCTTGGGGGCTGCTGCCTGTGGGGGTGCCCCTCTGCCCTGCTCTGGGAGGGGACCCAGGGAGACAGGATCCGGCTTCAAGGGCACAGAGGCAGAGGAAACAGATGGCAACAGAGCTGAGACAAGGGACAGATGTCCATCAGAAAGCACTGTCCCCGTTCAGAAATCAACCCCGCAGGGAGGGAGGTCCCACACCGGACCCACCAGCTTTCCTTTGGCAGGATTCTTTCCGGCGCGCCTTCGGAGTGGCTTGCCGTCCACCGACCGGCGGCACTGCCGTTTTATCTCCAGCGTGGCTTGCACAGGTGAGGGCAGAAGCCTGTCCGCTGGCGGATTTTTAACAGGAGATCATGTTTCCTGGAAACCTTCCATCGTCCCTGGAACCCATCTCCCGGGGACCACCCACTCCAGGGCCTTCCTCAACCACCCCATGAATCCGACGCGTCTCCTCGAGCGAAGGCCGCCCTGCAGCTGCTGGGTTATTAGCAGGCATTCACCGAGGGCACCACTTTGCTGGGCCCAAAAGACTCATAAAATGGAACACGGCTCCACCTGGGAGGTTTAACCATAAACATCCCTGCAGCGGGCTTGGCAACCGCCCTGACGCTGACCACCACGGCGCCATGTGGGGCGAGGGGACAGGGAGAGCCCACCAGGCCCTGGGGGTCGGGGGAAGGTTTGGGGCCACTTCAGAGCCAGTGGGTGCAACCACACGGAAGTTCCGCGTGGGGGTGAAGGTGGCCCCGGAGGAGGGAACACCCTGGACCCTGTGGCCAAACACTCCCACCCCATCTCTGCCTGAGTCTCTCCTTCTCCAGCCCCCCTCCCACTTCCTCACATTCTGGAAGGCAGGATGGCCTCAAGGTACGGGGCGTGAGTCCAACCACCTGGTACACCGCAGTTCAGCCACACGCCAGGTGGGTGGTCAGGGCCGAGTGGTTTGACTCTGCAGATTCTGCCTCCTCATCCACATGGGGTGAGGCTGGAAGCTGAAGCCGAGAGGCAGGGAGGTGGAAGTGCCTGGCGCACAGCAGCGCTCCGCAGTGGAATACTGGCAGATGAAAGGACACGTAAAATGCGGCCGGACCACACCACGGACAATTCCTCAGCCAGAGAGGAATGAGGCGCTGACACCCCAGCAACCTGGGTGGACCCTGATGACGCTGCTGAGCGCATGCGGCCAGACACCACAGGCTGCAGCGAGTGAGTCTGTTCACACCAAGTGTCTGGGACAGGCTGCAGTGGGTGTGAGTCTGTTCACACCAAGTGTCC